>NC_057809.1:2526882-2533139 GCF_018294505.1 Triticum aestivum | reverse complement strand
CCCTAAAAACAATCTAAACACCGACAACGCATATAGGAAAATATAAAAACATAAAATTCTAAGGAAGCGCCCAGCACGCGACACATGGTAGCGGTTGAGAGTGCGCCACGCTCTTAGTGCACCATAACTCACCCTTGAGGGGCTCCTGCAAAGGTACCCCTAACTTACTCTTTATATCTCGATCAATACGAGATGGTAGTTCGTCTCGCTAAAGGATTTTTCCTCTTTTGTTGTTTTCTAGGCCGACCCATTTAGATGATTTTTGTTGTTCGCCTCGCTTCTCGTTCGCTCGATCGATGTCATCTGTGTGGGTTTGGTTTAGTTTTCTTACAATTTTTCATTCTTTATTTGATTTTTTTCTTACCGATTTCCTTGTTTCTTCATTGGTTTTCTGTTTTCAGCCACTTCTTGTTTCTTTCTTAGTTTTCGTCAGTTTTCTCTCTCTTTTCTTTCTTTATTTCTCTTTTTTGTCGGTTTTAACTGTTTTTTTGCTTTTCTTTTTTGCTTCCTTTGATTTTTTTGTGTGTTCCCTTTTAGGTTTTTGTAGGTTTTCTTTGTTAATTTTTCTTATACGCGAGGAACAACTTTTATATACACGTTAAACATCTTTAAAACACGTGATTAATATTTTTGACAACTTATATTTTTTTAGTGTCTACTTTTTTCATGCGCATTATACATTTTTTATTTATACTAGGAGCATATTCATTTACATGATTAATATTTTAAAAATACATGCTTAATGTTATTAGAACATATATTTATATAGGGAGAATATCATATGAAAACCAATATTCAATAAAAACTTCGTGGAAACCATATTTTAAATTTTCGAAAAAACCTGAAAAAATACAGGAAATTTTATTGCCACACAAAATTTCAAGTTGAAACACGTTACGAGATGGGAGTTATGGAAAAGACAAATTCAGCCCTGAATAGTGACATTACTATTCGGCACTATTGAACGCTGATTTTGTCTTTTTCATAGCTCACGTCTCATAATGTGTTTCAATTTGAAATTTTGCGTGACAATAAAATATCATCCTCTTAACATCCCGTATTTTTTTAGATTTTTTTGAAACTCCAAAACATCTTCTTCTCATGGTTTTGACCGGTTTCCACCGAATTTTGGTTTGCGTATGATATTCTCCCATTTATATGGAATACCTACTTTTCTCAGAAACATTGTACATTTTCCGGAATATTTATATATTCACTTGTAGCATATTCCAAATTGATGATTAACAGTTTTTTAAACATATAGGTTTTGATGTCTACTTTTTATGGTCACTATCTATATTTTTTTTGTATACATTAGAAACATTTTTATATACACGTTTAAAATTTTCTAAATTCATGATATTTTTAAATACATCATTTTTATATCTAATTTTTTCCATACACATTCTAATTTTTTTGCATACACCAGCAACATTTTTATATTCATATTTAACATTTTCCAAATACATGATTAACATTTTTTAAAACTTTATATGTTCGATGTCTACTTTTTCCATACATATTGTTCATTTTGTGTATACATTTTTTGTATACATTGGAAACACTTTCTCTATATGCATTTAACATTTTTATATACATTATTAGTATTTTTGAAATAAATGAAAAAAATCCTACCTTTTCCTTATCGATCGTACATTTTTTGTATATGTCAGAAACATTTTCTCCATACACCTTCAACATTTTTAGTGCATGATTAACATTTTAAAATTTTGTATATAAAGTGATTTTTATAGTAGACATAGTCAGAATATTTTGAAATATAAGTAAAAGTAAAATGAAAAAGAAAAGCAAAGAAAGAATGCAAAAAAAAGTGAAAAGAAACAGAGTAAAATAGCGCTGAAGGCATGTGTCCGCACTGGGCCGGCCCAATCCGGCAGCTGCTTTCAGCGAAACATCTTACTGTCTCGCTTTAAGCGAGACATAGGCGGACAGAAGTAGTAGTACTCTAGGGGTTGGGCACCATGTCTGGTTAGGCCAACTCGGTGATCTTTTTGTTCATCTATGTAAACATTGTGACGGTTCAATAAAGCTTCGCACAATTGTCTCAAAATAGTACCCATAAAAAAGTAGAAGTGGGTGTGCATTTTATAGTCCGCTTAAAAAATCGTATTTATTGATTAAGGGGGGAATCGGGTTATTAAACGTGCTTTGATTCGGTTAAGGCAAGTGTTACCAGCAGTTATTGAGTTAGTACGGAATTTATCTGACATAAATGCTAGCTTATTTATTTTTAGTTTCGGATTACCACAGTTCCTAGGGGTATTTTCTTTTTCCACATGTCTTTCTTGTTTTTCTTAGAGCCCTGATTTTCAAACTGAAAGAGTAACTATCAAAAGGTACATCATTTTCTCAAGAAGGCCCCTCTTTGATTCTTCCGATTTCAAAACAGAACACGAACCAAAAAGAACATGAATTAATTATAGGGTCATTTAATTTCAGCCCCTAACTCGAACCACCTACTCACATTTACCCCTAATTCCGAAGTGTGCTCAAATTTGCCCCTCTTCCGTTAAGTGCGGTTATAGAAATTCCCTTCCGTACATTTCAGAATTAGGGGCATATTTGAGCACACTTTGGAATTAGAGGCAAATTTGTGTAGTGGGTTCAAATTAAGGGAAAAAATGCAAACGTCCGACTATTACAAACTTTAAAATTGGTTTCTATGCCCACACAGTGTGATATTCATGTTTGTGATAGTGATTCTTCAATCCCAGTATCCAACGGTCATAGTCAAGTTTAGATATTATGGGATCAATTCCTAGAAAATCCACCTATGTAGTGAGGTTATCCCAGTTTGGTTATAAACCATAACAATTGTACATGGTTACATTACGTTCCGCTATTCACTTGGAGAGGCCAAATCAAACTTGGGCCACCAACTCCAAACTATTAAAGTGGTCACAAGTGCTAATTATATGATCTATCAAAGAAAAGCAAGTAGAAGTACACCCACGAATAAACAGAGCGGTGAATTAAGCAACAAAGAAGGAAACAAATGTTGACATGATAACAGCTGCTCAAAGACAAGTACCACTTGAACAAGGTTTCCAAACTACACAAAAAAACATGATAGATGGTAGCCCAGATGTACCACTGAAACAAGGATTTAGCAAAATATTTAGTAACATGACAGCAGTTCACATGTAGGGCAATGATCCAAACCGCAGATTTCGTCCAAAGATGACTTGTTGAATTTATCACATAACGATCAAGCCTTTATCAACCAGCTCGAGCAAAGGCCCGGTTTATTTTATAGTTCAATCAGAAGAAAAATTATATAAGTATTAAACAAAAATATAGTATCGACATGTTTTTTCGCCCGTCTGGTTTCAAAGGGTATTTCTAAGGCATATCTCTAGCCGAATACTTATGATTGAGTACCTTAGAGCAACTTTAGCTGATCCCCTAAAAATATAGCAGTATCCGGTTGAGTAAATTTAGTAAACTTTTACTCCTCTATAGATCGTCGCACCTAGTGATCCCCTAAACTTGTGTAGTAAAAAAATTACATAAGTTTTTTGTCCCAACCGGATGAACTTCTAATACCTCACAACATATATCATAAAACATTCAAATTAAAACACGCATAACATAACCGTTAACAAACATATAATATCATCAATTGTGATTTTTAAATTAAAACATGCATAGTTCATCCAAAAGGCATCACTTAAACATAAAGTTTGATCCAAAATCACCACAAACATAGCATGTGTTATGTTGTGAATCAAGGCCAACCAATGGCATGCAAGAACTCAAATAATGTCCTCGCCATAGAAATCATCATCGCCACCATGGTGCACATGGCCACCATCACCATCACCACCATCCTCGCGGCCACCACCCTCTCGTCCGCCACCACCACCCCCATTCTGAAGAGAGACTTTCATTTGGGTCAAGATCTTCCCACGAGTGAGCTCCAAATACTTTCTTGCGGTTTCATCCATTGTAGTTGGATTGATGAACATGATAGCATGATCTTCGACTTTCTTGGCATCACGAAGCCTCTCCTTCTCAACTGCAAGTTTACGCTCCTCCAGCTTCAAGATTCTCTCTTCGGCCACCAACTTGGCCTTCCATTTCTCATTCCCAACATCTTGAGCTCATTCCACCTCACCATCTTCTCTTCTTTGCGTTCGGCCGCCAACACCTTCTTGGCCTCAATCATGGCCACAAATGTTTCTTTGTATGTGCCACCATATGCACTTCCCTTCTTTCTCTCTTTTGCAATTATGTTCCCTTTAGGTCTATTGTTGGCCTCTTCATCTACTTCATCGTACTCCTGAACGGATATGCTCAACCTTGATCTCTTTTGAGTGGTCTCTGCAACTCTCTTAATCCAATTCTTGTTATGCAACACGAAGGGCTTGTGGCCGAACTTCTTGTTCCTATGCTAGAAGATTTCTTGGGTGTACGGGTCATACTCCGTGTCTTGCATACCGCTCGGTGGTGCATGATTTAGTTGATTGAGGCAACCGGACCATCGATTGCATTGGTCGTGAATGGTTTCCCAACGATTCCCAAGAGACCCTTGTGTACCGCTTGATTGCACCTCCGTCGAGTTGTTGCAGTGCTCCGCAATTCTCTTCCAAAACATAGCCTTGGTTTGACCCGTTCCAACCATTGCATCCATGGAGATGTTCATCCAAGCATAGCATAGAGCAGTATCTTCAACTTCATTGTAATTGTGAGTTCGTGACCTTGGTGTCTTCGTACTTGCTTTGCTCACCTCCTCAAGTTCATCCTCTTCGGCCATCTCCTCTTCAACCACCTCCTCTTCTTCCATCTCATGTTTGGCCACCTCTTCTTCGGCCACCTCCGAATGATCCCAAAACGAATCGTAATTGAGATCTTCTAGTCCCATCATCGCTGATGACTCTGCTACCTCTTGAGCTTGGGTTGGTTTTTCTCTTGAAGAGGAAAGGGTGATGCAGCAAAGTAGAGTAAGTATTTCCCTCAGTTTTGAGAACCAAGGTATCAATCCAGTAGGAGACAACGCGACAAGCCACCGAATACCTGCACAAACAAACACCAAGTTGCACCCAACGCGATAAAGGGGTTGTCAATCCCTTCACGATTATTTGCAAAGTGACATCTGATATAGATGGATAAATGGTAAAGTAATATTTCTGGTATTTTTGGTTTATGGAACGGAAAGTAAAAGGTTGCAAAGAAAGTAAATCGAAAACTAAAATTGTAGATCAGAAACTTATATGATGGAAATAGACCCGGGGGCCATAGATTTCACTAGAGGCTTCTCTCAAAGATAGAAATTATTACGGTGGGTGAACAAATTACTGCCGAGCAATTGATAGAAAAGCGCAAAGTTATGATGATATCTAAGGCAATGATCATGAATACATGCATCACGTCTGTGTCAAGTAGACCGAAACGGTTCTGCATCTACTATTATTACTCCACACATCGACCGACTCTTGCCTGCATCTAGAGTATTAAGTTCATAAGAACAGAGTAACGCATTAAGTAAGATGGCATGATGTAGCGGAATTAACTCAAGCAATATGATGAAAACCCCATCTTGTTATCCTCGATGGCAACAACACAATACGTGTCGGTTCCCCTTCTGTCACTAGGATCGATCACCGCAAGATTGAACCCAAAGCTAAGCACTTCTCCCATCTCAAGAAAAAACAATCTAGTTGGCCAAACCAAATCGATAGTTCGAAGAGACTTGCAAAGATATCCAATCATGCATATAAGAATTCAGAGGAGATTCAAATAATATTCTTAGATAAGCTGATCATAAATCCACAATTCATCGGATCTCGGCAGATACACCGCAAAAGAGTATTACATCGAATAGATCTCCAAGAACATCGAGGAGAACATGGTATTGAGAACCAAAGAGAGAGAAGAAGCCATCTAGCTACTAGCTATGGACCCGTAGGTCTGTGGTAAACTACTCACGCTTCATCAGAGAGGCAATGATGTTGATGTAGAAGCCCTCCGTGGTCGAATCCCCCTCCGACAGGATGCCGGAAAAGGTCCCTAGATGGGATCTCACAGGTACAAAAGGTTGCGGCGGTGGAAAAGTGACTTCGTGGCTCTCCTGGAAGTTTTCGGGGTATATGAGTATATATAGGAGGAAGATCTAGGTCAGGGAGTCACCGAGGGCCCCACAAGGTTGGGGGTCGCGCCCTGCCCCCTTTGGCGTGCCCTCCACCCTTGTGGCGAGGACGACGGGAAGTGGCGGGCAATATTTTACTCGGTCGCGT
>NC_057809.1:2355835-2526508 GCF_018294505.1 Triticum aestivum | reverse complement strand
CCTTACAAAATTTAGGATTTCGGCTAGGTGTCGAATTACTAGAGTAAAATGAATTTTTTTTTACTCTTTGAATTTTAGGGCGGCGGCTAGAGTTGCTCTTACATGCCTTCTTAAACTGTAACCCATGACTTAAGGACTACAAAAAATATGGTTCCTAATCAAACTCTCAAATTTAGCTCCCTAAAAAGAAATTTCAGACAAATTTAAAGAGCGATGGCCCAATTTGATTCAAACTACGTTGCATAACATGGATATAAAATAGATAACACAATTTGGTTCAAACTACATTGCATAAACTGGATTTAAACTAGCCAGGATCTTCTCTGAATCCATGTCGACCGAGACGGAGCTGCCGGAGCAGGAGTCGGAGTTCAAAGCGCTAGACGACAACCTGTCCTCGTCAGTAGCCCCCTTCTCGTAGTGCTTGAGCCGCCGGTGCTCCTCAATGACGAGCTCCGAATGCATCCTACAGAGCTCGGGCATGTACTCTTCTCGCGGCGGGAGACCACTGGGATCAATGTTGATGGGCGCCAGGACCTCGTGGCTGTCCACGACGAAGTTGATCTTCCCCCGGCTGCTATAGAGGCTCACAAATTTCACTCCCTTGGCCCTTGAAGCTAGCTCCATCGATTGGTAGGACCCAAACTCATACCGATGGTTGGTGTCCCAGACTTTATTTCCGACACCCACATCCCCCATAGCCCTTGTTGCACGCCGTGGAACACTCTTCAGCAGGGGTAGGGGCACATTGGTGAAGGAGAGGGTGAGGCACTGCTGTGTGCGTGGGTCAACTGCGCACCACGCTTAGATTGACAATGTGAATCGGTAGCGATGACCTTAGACGGCTAGATCCCGCCATTTCAAGGGAAACTACTACAAATCAACATACTACTGACCCCTCATCACCGACCAGCCATTTGGCCACACATGTGTGATATGCAACTAAACTGACAGGCCTCGACTACGGCATATCGACTTTTGTTGTTTACCTGAAACCCTGCATTATGTACAAGTTTTGTAGTTTACCTAAAATCTTGCATTATGTACAAGTTTTGTAGTTTACCTTAAGACCATGCATTGAAAAAAAAATCTTCTAGAAAATATTCAGAAATGTTTGTTGTAAGATCAGCAATTGTTTTGCAATGAATTTACCACATTTTTACTTCAGCCAGTGCAAGGAATAAATTCAGGAAGATAAGATGCAATGGATAAACAGAGCGCTAAATTAAGCAACAAAGTAGGAAGCAAATGTCAACATAATAATAGCTGAAAGATACCCCTTAAACAATAACCCAGGCAAGGTCTCCAGATGACATGAAGCATGCAATGCACAAAAGGCACGATAGATGGCAGCCCCATGCAAAAGAGCTTCAACAAAATACTTAATAACATGAAAGAAGTTCAGGCACAGGCTGATGCTCCGCGCCTCAGATTTTTCATGTCCAAAGATGACTTGCTGGATTCTTCACATAACAATGCACTTGTTCTCGTACATCGTTCTGTAGTTGTCCTTCTCCTTGTTTGCCAGGTCCAGGCTCTCCATGAGCCTCTGGATCTCCTTCTCCTTGCGCTCCATCTCTACCTGCCTTGCCTTCTCAAGTTCCTCTCTCAGATTGTTGATCTCCACTTTCTGCTCCTTCATCTTCTGCTCCTCTAGCCTTCTCAGGTTCTCTGCATTTGTCATTTCTTGTTTGACATTATCATGCTCTTTCTGAGATTTCTCCAGCCTCTCCTTGAGCCTCTGGATCTCCTCTTCTGTACTGTTCAGGTTTTCATCAACCTACCGATGAAATTAATTAAGTCAGGTCTATATTGGTAGGAATCATGTATCCGAAATTCAAAATAATCAACTTATCCAGAGCAGAAAAACACATGATCCACTGAAAAAATCCATTTAAAGAATATTCTAGTACTGAAAATGAATAATATTGATGTAAATTAAACTTCAGCAGTCACATGTTTTCCTAAAAAAATAGTTGTCACCTTGTTTCACACCTGATAGTTATACATACAAACATATCTTTTTTTGCGGGAATACAGATTAACATATACTAACAGCAAGGCAAGAAATCTGCTGCAACAATTCCGTAGACAGGATCACACCACTACAAAATCGACTCAAATATGTAAAACTCGTTTACCTTCTTGGTTATCTGTGTCAATTGTTCATATATCCTTTCTGCAGAATATCCACCGGTACTATTCTCACTTTGTCCATCATTTGCTTCCTGCAACAAGGGAACGAAAGCACAGGTGAGAAAAGAGAGGTGCATGTATCCAGAAGTAATACTACTAAAAGCTGAATCAATCACCTGAATGTGAGGGAGCATCTTGTAGGAAAATGATGTGCCACCATTACTTGATATAACAAAGTCAACTGCATCAAGCAATTTCCGACGTTGCATCTCACGGCGCTCAATATTACTGGTCATGTTGTCAAAGAGAAAAACCCTATTTTGGCATAGCTTTATCATGTCCTGCAAAAATGAGGATGAAAATATAAGCTGTTAGCAAGAAGATTGCAACTGATATACACTAACTGCACAAGAATCATTCTTGTGGCGTCACACAATCAAATAAAACGCAGTGTGAAACACTCTATTGATAGTGTTAAGATATGAAATAGACCTGGAGATAAACCGGGGACCTCACAGCTAGCATTTTCTTCCAGGCAACTTCATCCCCAACCGCATCTCCATGTGTGAAAACTAATATAATGTGGTTGACGATTTTGTCACCAAAAAACCGTTTAATTGACTCAACTGTATTCTGCTCTTCACAAGAAAACCGTGATGTGGCTGAGAACACAATAAGCATAGCATGTATGCCATCTTTGCTCATGTCAATGCACTTTACAATCTCTTTACGGGCATCCTCGATCGAAATCTCCATGTCAAATAAGCCTATCAAAAAGAAAATATATAGTGAGACTGTTATAATTCAGCTTCAACGTAGCAATGCATGTTTAGTTTGATATAGGCCGCATTGGCACAAAAAGGTCACACAGAAAAAGTAAACAATTTCAAATGTGAATAAAAAATTGAGATAACAATGTTCCTGGGGCAATAACAGAGAATTTCCCCATGTATCATGAAACAAATGGGATGACATACAGCAACACAATAGACAGGTAGAAAAAATGCACTAAAATCTTAAAGTATGTGTATATATTCAAAATTAGTTATGTTTAAACTTTAAACTACATACTACTTGTGCGTGAGAAATTATATATGGTTGTATTTCAATAAAAACATATGATTTTGCTCATTCCCTTATGACAAATGTTGGGCTACTCAGTTGTACTAAAAACTAACATGGAATTTTTGAAGCAAAAAGTCTTTGGGAATTTTACATACTTTGGTGATTTGATTCATAGGACTAAATCCTATAGGAATTTTTTGTGAGTAATGATTAGTACTACATTCCATAGGATGCAATCATACAAATTCAAATCAAGTAGGATTCACTTGGGCATGATATTCCAATCATGTGTTTTTCCTATTCCCATGTTTTTACAATCATGCAAATAACAGAGGCCCTGAGAATGAATTTCTTCCACAAATTAAAGCTGGCAGAACATTCAATTCTTAAATTGAAGATCGATGTGCAAACCCTCAGTGCATGGTCACCGCACAGAACAGATCTCTGGAGATGCTCGGCTGATTAGGCTGCGGATGGGTTATTTGTTTTTGTTACCTGGGGTGTCAATGACGTTGACGGTGCGGGTGGCGCCATAGCCGTCGTGGAAGGTGGCGCTGCTCTTCTGGCAGGTCTCGGTGACGCTTACGTAGGCTAACTCCGACGCAAAGGCGTGGGTCCCGAGGATGCAGTTGGCGGTGGCGCTCTTGCCGGTGCCGATCTTACCGACGAGGGCGAGGGTGACCTCGGCGAGCGGAGGGGACTGGCAGGGCAGCACCAAGTTGCCGTCGCCGTCCCCGTCTCCACATCCACAGCCACCGCCGCCACCCATGATGGATGGGACCTGCCGACAGGAACAACATCGCCGCCGCGTCAGCAACCAAGATCTTTGGTATTGGAAAGAAACACGGTGAGAAGACCAGAGATTGCAGCCGAGAGGCGGAGAAGAAAGATGATCACTCTGTGCATGCGCACAGGCACAGCGGCCTCACCTTTGCCGGAGGTTTCGCTGGGAGCAGTGCTTGTCTCTGGTAAAGGTGTGGAGCTGTGATGGAGATGAAGCGGCGCGGGAGTGAGTGGGTGACATAAATAGGAGGAGGGAGAAGCGTATTCGTTTGTTCGTTGCCTCGGAAGCTGAGAAGCCCAACCAGCCGGCGCCGGGGGGAATTGAATACGTCGCCAGTTCACGAGGACACGTCCGTCGCTTCGTGCTCCACCGGAATTTTGACGGTCAGACTAGTCACAATGAGAGTAACTTAACTACTAAAAGGGTGTTTGGATACGTTTTAGTCCCATGACTAAAAGTAGTGGGACTAAAACTTAGTAGCCTCACTTATGCTTGAATCCAAATACAAAAAAGACTAAAATTAAGTTATTGAGCATTTATTATCCTCCAAACCCTCCAATCCAGAACTTGCATGTGTTAAAGGAGAGGAATTAAATGAGAAGAAAGAGGGCTAATACATATTTTAGTAGGTTTTCTATGACTAAAATTTTTTAGCCTCAAGACTAGTCCTAGCCTCTCTTTAGTCAGGGGTGCTTGGAACTTTAACCTCTAAAAGAGACTATTTTTAGTCAGACTAAAAATAGTCCCTTGGATCCAAGCACCCTCTAACATCACACATTTCAATACAAGATTGTTTACGTGGCAGCTAATTAATAAGGAGAAAGGGATTTGTGGTAACTTAGGTAGTTACTCCCTCCGTTTTTATTTACTTCGCATATTAGAGTTGACTGAAGTCAAACTTCGTAAAGTTTGACTAAGTTTATAGAAAATAATATAAACATTTACCATTACAAATTTATACTATGTGAAAGTACATTCAATAATAAATCTAATGATGTTGATTTGTTATCGTATATGTTAATATTTTTGTTTATAAAATTGGTCAAAGTTTACAAAGCTTGACTTTGACCAAAGCTAATACGCGAACTAAATAAAAACGGAGGGAGTACTATAACATCACACATTATTTCAAGGCACAATGAGTCTATAGTCTAATAAATGAACTCTTTCATGATACTACTCATATGTTACTACCCAATATGGAGATAGTAACATAGACTAATAACATCGGCAAGTTACTACTCTATGTTACTCCTCACTGTGAGCAGTCTCAATGCTTCGGGCAGTGGCAAAAAATTATGCCCATCCAGCAAAGGCCCCGTTTATTTTATTTTATATAGCTCCAAAAAATTAAACAAAAATATGGTTTGAACATGCTTTTCTTCCATGTGATTTAAAACGCTGCTGCCACAAATCAGCCGGATGATTTCTAGCCTGCCCAGCCATCGGATCAATGCCCTCGGGGCTGTTCAATGCAGCAACGCCACAGCAGCAGACCAGCTTCAACGCAACGGGGTGCCAGCTCCACTGCAGCGCAGCGCGGCACCACCATATCTCCAACGCAGCATCGACATCATTCGGTGAAGCTCCATTGCAGCCCCGGTGGAGCTCCAAAGCAGCACCAACGGCGTTCGGAGAAGCTCCATTGCAACTCCGGCGAAGCTCCATTGCAGCGCCGGTGAGGCATCGGCGGCTCCATTGCAACCCCGGCGAAGTTTCAATGACCCCCCGCGATGCTTCACTGCAACTCCGGCATGGTTCACAGCAGTTTCGGTGGCGCTTCATTGGAGCCATGGTGGAGCTCCAATGATATAGATAGCGATCCAATACAACTCTGACGCTGGCGACTTGCAGCATCAACAGAGCCTCCCCTAGGTTGCCTCACAGCACTGTGGCCATGGACGCGTTGCTGCGTCGCAGCACAGACGATGTTGATGAGGCCACGCGACGCATCACCTGCAGCGGCCGCCTCCCCCGCGCGCCACGTCACACCTCGAGGGTGTAGACTTGTAGCACCGCGGCGGTGGCGCGCGGGGCCTCACCGCTCTCCATTTTGCGGGTGGGATGTAGCAACAAGGTGGCTCCGTCTCTCCTTCTTTGTCGTGCCGGGGGGGGCGAAGTTCGCCATGGGAGCTCTCCTCTCGCGGGACAAAGATGGAGGAAGAGAGAGAAGTGGAAAGGAAAACGTGTGAAGGAGAGAGCGGTCGAAGATATATGGCTGGCTGGCGAAGCGGTGGATAGGCCCAGGGGACATGTGCCGTCAGTGCGGGCGGCTTGCCAGGTTTGTTTTCATGTGGTTGAAAACAAACCTTTTTCATTAAATATATATTACTCCAATAAAAATACTGGAGTACCTCACTCTGATGCCTCCTGGGCGCCCTACGTGCCGTTCGATATCTCGCCCCGGGTGGGCTGCGAGCGCGGTCAAGACCACTTTTCCTGCAGGCTTTGCGTCGCGTCTGTGTGCGTTGCCCTGGTTCGCCCTATTTGCGTTCCTTCCCCTGCTGGGCTGCTTCGCTACCGTGTGAGCGTCGTGTGTGTGCCATGTTTGGTTATGCGTGTGTTTGTTGACCATCTCAGGACGTTGGCATGGCAACGCGTGTTGCCTCTCGTGCGTTCATGAGACATTGTCCATCCTCTCATCCCACATGGCTGCTCAGTTCCCCTGCCCGGTTGTGTGCTGGCCCCGTGTGTCCAACATGCGTTTTCCTTGGCACTTTGCCCACCCGAGAATGATGGGCTATCGAGAGGCATTTTCTAGGGCACTTTGCCCACCCAGGCACGAGGAGCTAATGGGGTGCCGGCTCCAGGTTCATCCCGGTTTATCCCTGGTTGGTGGGCATTGTCGGATGGTTCCTCCGGGTGTGGTATGTCGGAGTGTTCTAGTATATAATTGGGGTTGTTTCTTCTTCTCCCATTCTGGCCTCACTCATCATCCTCTTTTCATCATTCACATGGTTTCTTCAAGCTTGCTCCGCGTTGGTGCTTTGTTTATCGCCGAGGATGGCTGGTGGGCCATTAGGTTTTTGTACCCGCTCAGGTTTCTATTCGTGCCAGCATCATCGCGAATAACACTATAACATTCTTTATTTTCAATTACTAGATAGTTCTCACATGTTGCGGTCATGGCTGAACTGCAGTCTTTTGCTCGGTTTGCTTTGCAAGTTTCCGCTCTACAAGCTCTCTTTTGTATTTTCTACACTCCCTCTTCTTGTGAGATTGCCACGATGAAAGTGAGTAATATTTTTTTTCTTTATTTTGACCTTCATCTTCCCTGGATTTATTTTTGCCTTGCTAAAATCTTATGTGACCATGTACATGATTCTCATTCTTCCCATAGGTTTCAGCCACATATGCATCAGAAGAAGAATCATTCTCACCATTTTCCTCCATTATGGCTTCTTCATTTTTCATGCTATTTTTCACCATAAAGTCATCATCTCATCTAGAGCTGAATTGCTAAGTGACTTTACAAGCGTGTTCTAACTATCAGACAGGAAACTCAGTAGCAATAATGCTTGCACCTCATTCTCAAAGTTCATCTCATGGCTAGGAGTTTATTTATATGGCATTGAATGACATTCATGTGCTCAATCACAGTGGTGACATCTCGGTACTCAAGATTTGCAAGTCTTTTGATCACCAAGACCTTGTTTATTGATGTCTTTCTCTCATACATAGACCCCAACTTCTACCACATCTCATACACATTTGTGTCATTTATAACATGGCTGGATATATTATGGTTGATGTACAAACGAATCATATCTACCGGCTTTCTGTGCAGCACTCTCCATACTTCTTCCATGATACCAGTGGGTATCTTGTCTTTCATAATTGGTCAGACACATCCTTACAATAAAGGTTGGCTTTCATCATGGGCTTCCATAACAAGTAACTGAAATATTCAAGTTTCATCATGCCACTTGTAGTAGCGCTTTCTTTCAAAGCCATCATTACTAGCACTTCCAGCAATAATCAATTAAATGGGATTTATAACCTCCTAAGCAACCAAATCTCTGATGCCACTCTGGGGAATTAGCACCCACTTGTGGTCTAAAGCTGTAGTGGAAACAAAGTAAACTTACCACCAGTCATCTACCAACTCCAAAGGATCATTTCTTAGCATGGAATGAAACACATACATCAAATATACATGAAGATACTAGGTTTAGCCTAATGGGTGTAAACAACAGCCAGGTAGGACAAGTATTAGCTGATTTCAGCAAGCAGGTAGGACAAGTCCTATTTGTGCTCAGCCCAAAAGATGTAGCAACAAACATCAACACAAAGACACCAGTTTTTACGCAAAAAAACCCCAAACTTGAGGGGGAAAACCACGGGCCAAAGCCACCCAATCCTTTTTCTACTATTATCTAATAAGGGATACAACTAATTCTCCTCTAGGTAGCACTAGAGGATCTCATCCATCAAGATTTGTGCATCATGGAGAGCAACAACAAGATTTGGGGCTGCAAAAACTAGGGATTGGAATAATCTCATAAAAGATGATGGAACCGTAGTTTGAAGGAGACAAGGTGGTGGATCTAGAATTCAAAACCTTGGGGAGGAACTCCCTTTCCTTGGTGGCAAGCCTCTTCCTTCAATCATCCTCTCGTTCCTTATCTTTCTCGGTTTCTCTTTTCTTCTCCAATGGAGGTTAAACTCAGATTCATCACTCTGGTTGGTGCTGCTAGTTGGGAGGGTGAACATCCTCCTTGTCTCATGTGCAAAGTAAAAAATGACCCTAAGTCACAACCCTAGTGGGTAATGGGTCTTGCACACCGATGGATTGCCTAAAACGCTTCAAATGTCTATCTCCTCACAGCCCACCTAAGGAGGATATCCCAACACTGTAACTTTCAACTTCTACACTTGTATGTGTCCCATGTAGAACCTTATGTGGCATGCCGGTAGCTTAGCTGACACTCTCTCGGAAGGAAAGATAGAGAAGGGTCTATATTTACCTTTAGATACATGTTAATAAAAGAATATTATCTTAGTAAGACCCATTTCTTTTTAATTGTTGATGTTTTTTTATGTGTTCAATGTACCTGTGAATGTAAAATAAGTACCCCTTTCCACCGGAACATAAGATATGAGTTAGTTAGAAGCACTCATCGTCAACCTTCTGATCAATGCAAATCTTAAGCACTTGATTTGGTTGTGTATTTTCTCACTGGACGAGTTGCTTTAATCTTGTAATTATAATAGCTTTAAGATTGCGGTGGTGGGCATAGATTTTCTGATGGGTGCTTTGTTTCATTTAGCTCTGTATGACTTAATGTTGCCGCCGATCATCTTGTTGCTTGAGAAATTCATAACTCCCCTCTCCATGGTTGCATGATGGTGTGGAAGGTGCAGCGGCGAACTCTGTCAAACATTGACCCTAGGATATATACATAGTTCATCGTTTTTCTAGTTGCTATACTAAATTATTTGGAGATCGACTGGATTATTGTTGTAATATATGTCTCTACATGAATAACTTTAAAAGAGAGTGCCAAGTATACTCGGCTAAGGCCCAAAATGGCAAACTATATGCCGAGTGTTACACTCGGCCTCCAAGACCCAGCTTAGGCTAGTCATAGTGGAAGTAACTTAGATAGTAACATAGCACACTCCAAATTTTTTTGCTTATGTGGCATGTAGTTAATGAGGAGACAAGTGTTTAGAGTAACATAATATGTTACTGTAACATAGCGCTTCCCGAGAAAGGATGAGTCTATAAGGTAATAAATAAAGTCATCTATGATACTACTACTATGTTACTTTGCACTATGGAGGTAGTAACTTAGACTAGTGTTATATGCATGACACTAGTATAAGTTACTCTCCACTATGACCAGCCTTACAACATGTCAGCAACTAGGTGTAGACCGAGTGTTATTCGTCGGCCACTCGCCAATGTATAACTCGAGAAAAGAATATTCATGTCTCTCGAAAAAATAAAGGTGTTTGACTGTCAGGCTGCGTTAAGAGCAAGTACAATAGAGCTGAGTCAGCTGGCTATAAAGAATAAACTAGTATATTTGTGCTTAGTTGGAGGAAAGAGAACAGGAGAGAGAAGGTAAGCGGGCTCTTCGTGAAGAGCCAGCTCTAGCACGTGCTCCTAGGCACTTTGTGAGAATGAAAAGTAGGCCACATAACAAAAAAGTAGTATACTCTTTTGATCTACTCTCTCCGTCCCATAATATAAGAACATTTTTATACTAATGTAGTGTTAAAAATGTTCTTATATTTTGAGACAGAGGGAGTACTATTTTACATGTTGGCTATAAAATGGACTATAGATGACATGACACTGGCTTATAGCCAGCAGCTGGCTATACTATTAACCATGCTCTAAAGGTTGTGCCACATGGCGCCTGCCATAAAGACGAGTGCTTTTCCTGCATGCTCGACTTATAGGAAGCCGACTTTCATGACTCGTCATCCACTTAGGCTGGTCATAGTGGGGAGTAACTTAGACTAGTAACATGCATATGTTACTAGTCTATATTACTACCTCTACAGTGGGTAGTAACATATGTGTAGTGTCATGCATTACCCCATTTATTACTTTGTAAACTCATTTTTGCATTGGGAACCGCTATGTGATGGTAACATATGTGTACTCTATTTGCCTCTTTCTTCATTAATTATCTGACACATCATCCTTTTTGCTTATGTGGCATGTATATTACTATCTATGTTACTCCCATTATGACCAGCCTTACCCCAGCAGGCCCCATGGGCTGCCCCGTGGACACCGATAAGCCAAGGGCACACTAGCATCACGTTCTACTTCCTGTGGCACACTCGGCGTACTCGACCCATGGCACACTCGACTTATAGCGAGCCGCTGTCATGGGGCTTTCAAGCACCGGCGATGGGCACGTGGCATGTGCTTCGCTAAGCCACGCATGTAAGCCAAGTGTTTTGTGCATATTATGCGGAGTTGTTTCTGCAAGTCATGTGTATTTTCTAGCTGTTCTAGGTTTATAGGGAACTAAGCTGAGGGACTACAATTGTAGTGTGTTTCTGAAGGATACTCGGCTTACACGTGCATAAGCCGAGTACCTGAGGAAAAAAACTTGGCTTAAAAAAACACTAGGTAGCGTGTGTTCTCCTGGTGTGTAGTGTGTGGATAGGATGAGAGATTTTTTTTTGAAAAAGGGGGGTTCGCCTCAGCCTCTGCATCAGAATGATGCATACGGCCATGATTATTAAAAAGCAAAAGGTCCAACATAAGTCTCTATGTGTCGAACAAAGAACAAAAAAAGGATCACGAAGAACTAAACAGTAATAGAAAAGCCACAACCGGCTGGGATAAAAAGATAGGAACACTAAATGTCTATTCTATTACATGACCGCCATCCAAACTGGTTGAAAATACCCCGTGCTACCATCTCCCATCGGGTAGATCCAGTAACCAAATGCCCCCTGGCCTTCGTCAGAGTGAGTAACGACCACATACGGATCAACGCAGTGGCTCTGAAGATAACCTTCAAAAGATGAATATCCGTTGTTCTGTTAAAGACCAAATCATTTCTAGAGTTCCAGACTGCCCATAATAAAGCACATACTCCTACACGAATATGTCTCGCTGTATCGGAATCTATCCCATTAAGCCACGTCCCAAATAACGTGTTAATAAAATTCAAAAGAGTATTGTTAAAAGCTATGTGAACCGACCGCCACATAATTTTTACTAGAGGACAATCAAGAAAGAGGTGTTTGATTGATTCATCTTGGTCGCAAAAGCTACATCTTGTAGATCCTGTCTAATTGCATTTTGTCAAATTATCCATAGTTAAAATAACTTGTTTATGCACAAACCACATAAACACTTTGATTTTCAAAGGTACTTTAACTTTCCAAACATGTTTCGTTCTAGGAATCGCGCTAGAGTTAATAACATCCAAGTACATGGATATAACTGAAAACTCTCCATTCTTAGTTAGTTTCCAGCACAACTGATCGGGTTGTTGAGACAGCCGAATATCCATCAATCTTCTCACAAGATTGAGCCAGGCTTCCCAACGGTTTCCCACTAGCGTCCTCCAAAATTGAATATTGAGCGGAGTGGGCTGCAGTACTGTTGCAACATAAGCGTCTCTACGCTGCACAATGCTATACAAAGAAGGATACTGAAGTGCGAGGGGTGTCTCCCCTAGCCATGTATCCTCCCAGAACCTCATAGCGGTAGCGTTTCCAACTATGAACCTTGTCCTATTGAAAAAGAGTGGTTTAACTCTCATCAATCCTTTCTAAAAAGGCGAATCAGTCGGCCTCACTGTCCCTTGGGAAAAGGTTCTAGAGTGAAGGTACTTGTTACGCAGGATCTGAGCCCATGTGGCCTCCGTCTCGACAGAAAGCTTAAATAGCCACCTGCTAAGTAGACATTTGTTCTTCGCCTCCAGATTCTCAATACGTAGATCCCCTTGGTCTTTCGGCCTATAAATGATATCCCATTTAGCAAGTCTGTATTTTCGCTTAAAATCATCACTCTGCCAGAAGAAGCGTGATCGATAAAAGTCTAGCCTCTTCCGGACTCCAACCGGTACCTCGAAAAAGGAGAAAAGAAACATGGGCATACTCGCGAGGACCGAATTAATGAGAATAATCGGCCTCCGTATGACATCAGCTTGCCTTTCCAGCAGCTCAGTTTCTTCTCAAAACGGTTCTCAATGCACTTCCATTCTCTGTTGGTCAGCTTACAATGATGAATTGGTATACCTAAATACGTGAAAGGTAAAGCCCCCAATTCACACCCGAACAATTGTTTGTACGCGTCTTGATCATCATTAGCTATTCCAAAATAGAACAATTCGCTCCTGTGAAAGTTAATCTTTAACCCAGTTAATTGTTCGAATAAGCATAACACGAGCCCTAGGCCACTAGTAGCTGAGGAGGGGTAGTCGTCAGGTGAGCCCTAGGCCAGCCAGCTAGGCTATTTAATGTATTCGTGGGTAATGTGCTGTTCACATTGGATGAAATATCATAATTCCCTCATCTCGTTTCTCCACATCTCACCTGCTTCCCATCTTCTTCCTCTTGTTATCAGCCTCTTCTCTCCCATGTTCAATCCGCAAGGGTCGTTACAGAGATGACGTCATATATGGCTCATCATATGTCTGTGGTCGTGGACATGTATAAGAGAGATGAACCTCAAATGTCATTGTCGTCGTTGTTTCAGTCTATCTCCTAGCAGTAGGGGCGGTGCTATGTACAAGTCTGGGGGGCTGTGCCCCCCCCCCCCCCCCCCCAACTTTGTACCAAACTATGAAACTTTTTTTAGGAGAGCTTAAGTGAGATTTTTTTAACATTTTACACCCACGAACACTCATGTTTTACCCTTAGCCCCCTCAGCAGTTTCTACCTAGCTCCGCCACTGCCTAGCAGCACGTAGACATGCAATTTGTACGTATATTTGGCACCTATTTTCATATGTGCATTACTGTTGGATACATGTGTTGTTCTTGTATGCATGCTGAGCTATTACCTCGTGCCTCCTGGGTTATTATCATTGGATATGTAAGTTCTAAAAATCTATTCAGCGGATCAAGCATGAGATATGCAGTGGATCTCTGTAGCCATAGGAAACGGAGATGGGACCTATTTTTGACACGACACACGGATTGGCGGATCTCCTCTGTGTAAGGAGTTCCCTGATGTGTTTGCTATCTGCTCGGATCCGACGGCATTGGTTTTCAGAGTGAACCACAATGGCTAAAGCAACATCTTGTTCCTACGGACATTTAGGCCTGTGGAGACCGTAGATTGGGTCAAGTTGTGGGCTAGCCTCCCATCGATTCTCACGGACATCTGGACACCATATCTTGGCAGCTTTCCCCCTCGGGGATCTTCTCGGTTGACTCGGCTTACCATGCCTTATGCTGGCGGTCGTCTCTCTCCTCGACATTTTGGCTTTGGAAAGCGCACATGCCTATGATGATTAAGATTTTGGTTTAGCAACTGTTGCAGGATTGCATGCCATATGGGATGGAGGTGATCAAGCGGCACGGCCCTGGCGATAAGTTGTGCCCCCTTTGTGATGTGCCGGAGATAGGGACGCTCATCCTTTTCTCTCGCACGATGGCGAGATTCCTGTGGACCTTTGTACGTGAGGCACTGGGCCTAACCGAGAGGCCTTGTGCCTGGCTGGGCTCCTCCAAACCCATGTCAAACAGACATGGAGGTGGAGACGCCTCTTCTAGCTTGTGTTCGCGGCGCTAGCTTGGACCCTAAGGACAACGCATAACATGATGATTGAGCAGATCTTTCTTAGGCGGATCTCTGACTCTATTTTCAAATTCCTTTCATTTTTGCAACACTTGCACATGCTATCTAGACAACGGAATCGCAACCGTCTTGGACACATGATGGACGCGATGACTACTGCCGTGCGCCTCTTGTGTCGCCGCAGATCAACTGAGCTCCCGGCTACTGGGTGGCCTTTTAGCCTCTTTCTTTTATGCTCTCTTTTGCGCGGAGTTGTGTCGTTGCTCCAGTAGACTATTTTACTTTCGGTGTGGCTCATGGACTTGTTGCATGAACGTGTTGGTTGCTTTATTTAGAAAGTGGAGCCAAAGCCTGTTTCGAGAGAAATATACGTTCATCAATTTTTGTGTAGCCATGCATGCTTTGAGTAAATATATAGTACAGCTAGTTGGGAAAGTTCATTGTCATCGAGTCATTTTCATGCATGTAGCTCTTCCGATAGTTATGTCCTCCAAACCAAGTGGAGCTTCTTACACCTGCAGACCCGAAGTGGTCTTTGTACCAAGCAAATAAGCTACTTTATTTTAACAATGTATATCGTCAATTTGTAATGTCATGAAATGGAATCAAAGCCAAATTGAAATATGAAGGTGATCATCCAAGCTTGGCACTGATATTAGCGACATATATGCTTCAATTTCTTTGGTGCTTGAGTTAGTTTCCTCTCATCACAGGGCAACCTGAAGCAGATGCAGCAGTAGGAGCAGAAGCAGGCGCGCTCAAGAAGCTCGCGAGGAAGTTGCCGCGCTCGTAGAAGTACTCTGCCTTCTCCACCTTCATCTCCTCATCGACCTATCATGACAGTCAAGTTGTTGTAATGAACAAAATTGATTGTGCAACTCGACGATTGCGCGAGATTCTATGCCAAATTAACTTACATGGAAAATGCAGACGCCAAACAACTCCACACGCTGGCCATGTGGAGGGTGCCCCTTGAAGGGCCCCTCCATGTACCCCCAGTGCCGGAACTTGAAGGCCACCCTGGGCGGGCCGTCGCAGTACACGTCGAGCACCTCGATGGCGAAGCCCCGGGGGAACGCCGTGAGGAACGTCTCCATGCCGGAGTCGAACGTCTCCGTGTCCGGGTCATAGATGCGGTGCTCCAGCGGCAGCTTGGTTGCCAGGAACGCGTTGTAGCCGCCGATGGCCGTCCACTCCTTTCGGGTCAGAGGCTTCATCCCTGATGAAAAGCGTTGGTGTCTTATTCTTATGTGGCAAGAATCGGTGGATAGAGTATCTGTAAACGTGCCGGTGTGAGGTCTCACCGTTGGTGCTGCTGGTGAATCCCTGGGAGTGCACGCTCTTCTGGTCCTCAGGCCGCAACTTGTGGAACATCTCCATCTCCCATGTCTTGAGCAACCGCTGCACCTTCTCTTCCACACTCCCCTCCGCCCATTCCTGGTGCGCGTGCATGCGGGGCGGCGTTAATCATGTACGTGAACAAATTATGTTTGAAAATAAGTACAATTTGTTCTCGTGGAAGAACATATGGTGGGCACCTTAGTCCTCTCTTCCTCGAAGAGCTTGTTCACGACGTCGAAGTTGGGAGGGACTCCATGCCTCCACATGGTGTTCTTCTCGCCCTCGCCATCCATGAACGACCGGTACTTGTCGCCTCCTGTTTCAGCAGACGCCATAGCTGGCTAAATTACCTTCGTCTCAGTTCAAGGTACAACTTGGTACTAGGTTAGTAATATTCGGAAGCTGAGCTGAGAGTCAAGTGAAGGATTGATCCCCTACATATAGGAAAAATCTGAGCGACGTGCCTCATCGCCAACGTCACTGCATTGGAAAAACATGACTAGTATGACTAGTATATGCTATCCACCAACGTGTCCCCATAGACCAAAAGTTCCTCTCCATCCACCAACCCATATATGTCCGTGTCGCACCGAGCTGCGTTCACTCGTTCTCTTTACCCACCAACCTACTCGTATTATTCTGCCCTAGTGTAAGAAAACATGAAGCCACGTACGTATACAGGTTTATCACGGCGGGTCACTTCTCGTAGGTACACTTCTTTATTTTCCGAATGAGTGAGTCAAACACCGTCATTACAAGAAAAATCCAGAAGGAAATCGAAAATAAAACCCAATGTTCAGGAAATTCTCCGTCTTCTCCATCCCTCGCGTATTGATGCCGTACTGAAGTTTTCTGAACATCAGTACAGACACAAGCGCTCATATACACACACATACACTCACCCTTATGAACGCACACACGCAAATCCTACCCCTATGAGCACCTCCGAAAGACTGAGCCGGCATATATCATCTTGAAATTTACGAAGTTGCCGTAGGCACCTCGTCGTCGACGGGAACGTCTCCTCCCACTGGATGCGCATCGCCGGAAATCCTGAAATAAATCCAGGAATAAATGCGAGCACCAGGATTTGAACCCTGGTGGGTTGGAAATACCACAGTTCCTCTAACCATCCAACCACGGGTTGGTTCGATGCCGTACTGAAGTTGCCGTCCGGGCTCTGCACCCTCACCACTTCATCCCCTACATGTGGGAAAAATCAGTAGAGAAGAGCTGAATTATTGAGACGTCACTGCAATTGAAAAAAAATTGTCTCGTATATGCTATGATGTTATCCACCAACCCACTCCCTTTCTTTTAACCGGTGATTCTTGCATCTTCCATGAAAAGCAAAAATAACTTCGATTCAAAAAAATTGAAATTTCCCAATGCGCTTTCACTATAGCGAGCGCATTATTAATTGAAGAGAAAAATCCTTTGAATTTTGGTTGGATGACCCTCCCAAAGTTGCTTGTTGCTTCATGTTTAGGGAAATGGGTTATTTCAGCCCTGCTTTTATGAAAAAGCAAAGGACATGTTGTGTCATCTTAACTCATTACTCGTTGTATATACTCCCTGATTTTTGCTGTCAGAACAAATATCTCCCTGTAAGGAGCAATAGAGAGATCCACTAATGGAATCTGGATTTTTTTCCTAGTGCCAGGGGTTTGCCGAGTGCATTTGTCAGCTAGTAGGAAAACACACCCTTTGCTGGGTGTATGTTTTTGCACTGGTATAGCGACCAGATCTCAAACAATCTGATCTCTGTGCATCAGTGTCATCCCTGGATCGATAATGCTGACACGCATAGTACTTGAGGATTTATAACAGAGTAACAATCACACACTTATTACATCGAATGTCTCAAAAGAGAACTTATTACAATAAATATGGCTTAAGGCCATCTAATACGATAACAGGGGAATGCTTGGAAGATAAAGTGAGTCCACCAACTCCAACGGCATCACGGAGTGAAAGACATCGACCTATGGCTTCTTACTCGTCGTCTGAAAAGTCTGCAACATGAACGTTGCAGCCCGAAACGGGTCAGCACATGAAATATGCTGGCAAGGTAACACAAGAGTAATGAACAGGATAAATGCTATCACTACATGCATATTTGGCTGGTGGAGGCTGTATGGTTAATATGTTTTTGCAAAAAGCCAAATTTTCCCTACAACAAAGAAATAAATTTGTTTAACTATCATGGTGGTTGTTAAACATTGAGAAGGTTCCTCCAACTCAATCTCAATTAAACATCATCATTAAACTCAATCAAATTATATTAAGAGTGATGAGATCAACATGATAATCCAAGAACCAGATACTCAAGATGTCCATAACCGGGCACACGGCTAACCATGATTAGTTTATACACTCTGCAGAGGTTTGCGCACTTTTCCCCACAAGACTCGATCTCCTCCGTTGGATTTCTCGCACTACATGGTGTTTGAGAAACGGATGACCGAGACACAGTTTTTCAGAAGCATTAACTCTCTACTCTGGATAGACAGTACCACCTACAACCCACTACATCTGCTAGTCTACCTCTTCGAGAGCTTCACGCAACTTACTCAACTATGCCAGAGCCCATAATGGCTTGTGGCTGCACACAGAAGTTTCTAGCATGAATAGTCTTATGATCCCTTTGAGCCTGGGTGGCGGGCCGTAGATGATCACACGGGTCCTCCGGGATATCCTAGGACAACACTGGATTCTCCAGGTGCCCACAAGCAATCCACCCATATGTGTATTTAAGTTGCCATCTTAAGTTGAACCATTAATTAATAACTCACATATGTAATGAATACTCTCAAACCCAGTCCACGTCTACGAGCATAGCACAGCAGTATAAGCATAACGTAGAAGTAACTCCCAAGGGTTTGAAAATAAACAGGTGAATAGGTACTACCTCATCTACTTTCCAAAACCCACAATTTAATCATATCATAACCATGCAATTGTGTGAGGATTGATCTAATGCAATAAAACTGGGTAGTAAAAGGGTATGATCAAAGTGTTACTTGCCTTGCTGATGATCCGTGAAACCTAGGGACTCGTAGTAGCACGCTTCGCACTCCGGATACTCTATCGCAAACAAACAAACATACAATAAGCACACAACTAGAAGAATGGGTAAAACTCAAATAAGAGATCTAACTAGAAAGTTCAACTTAGGAACTCCGATTTGCAAAAATAATCAAACCAAACAAAGCAACGAAACTCAAACTGCAAAAGAAACAAGATCCGTTTACTAATTTGGACTTACGTTAAATTTTACAGTAGCAAAATCTTGTTCAAGTTGGTTAAACAGAAAGAGGGTTTCGAAACAAAGATCTAGGCGCTTGAATCGCCTGATTCCGATAAACGAGCGAAAAGTTATACTAGAACGAAGATTAGGGCAGGAATCGCGATCGGAAATAATCGCGGAAAAACCCTGGAAAAAGAAAACTGACGAACATGCTAACGAACGAACATTCGTTGTCTGCGGCTAATAGGCGAAAACCGTTCGTTAAAATGAACGTACAAACGGGCGTTCGCTAAATAAATAAACCGACGAAAAACCGAACTGATCTAAACAACAACAAAAAATGAATTTAGGTTTTCGAAAAAACTGATCGGTTTTCCGAAGAAAACCGTGGGCGACTACCTCGCCAGTGGAGGAGTTGGTGGCGGCGGCGGTGAGCGGCTCCGGCGGCGCCGGCGGGCGGCGAGGCGACTTCGGCGGCGGCGCATGCAGCGGGGCGGCGGTGTGCGGCGGCGACGGCGCGTGGTGGCGGCGACAGCGGCGCGGTCGAGCTAGGGTTTGGGGCGGGGTGGGCTGGCGGCGGGGCCTCGGCTTAAAAAGGCCGCCCGGGCGTAGTGTCCAGGTCGGGCATGGCCCGGTAAGGCGGTCGACTTTTTTTTTAAAAATAATACCGCGCAGAAAAAGGAAGAAAAGAAATACTAAACGGACTTCAAAAATCCTGAAATAAATTTTCCCCGTCCTCTAAAAATCTAACGGATAAGGTGAACATTTATTTGGGCCTCTAATGCAATTTTGAAAAACGCATATTTTTCCTAATTCAAATAAAATAGTGATAAAAACTCCGAATAAAATCTTATTTGATTTTAATATTAAATCTCCAATATTTCTTTATTTTGGGGAAGTCATTTTATCCCCTCTCTTTTATTTTCATAAAAGAAATATTCGAAGAGAAAAATAATTAAAATCAAACGATCCTCTTTTCAAAATTTGAGAAAACTCAAATATGAAATAACGAAATCGCCAACTCTCTGAGTGGGTCCTTGAGTTGCGTAGAATTTCTAGGATCAAACCAAAATGCAATAAAATATGATATGCAATGATGATCTAATTTAGAGTAAAATGCAAGCACGGTCCTAATTCTTTTCCAAAAGTGTCGATTGGGTCCTAATTCTTTCAAAATGCACATCTGGATCCTAATTCTTTCTAAGTTGTTCACCCGAGGTCCTAATTTCGTCTGACCGCCGCTGACCAGCTCGCGTGGCACTTTGACCGCCGCCACGTCGACTCGAGGGCCCACGCGGGAGATTTCCCGCGGTTGGAGGTTGGGAATTTAAGCAGTTTGGCCCCTGGAGTTTATGCTTTCATCATTCCCCAGTCCCAAGGTCTTCTGCTCGCTCTCTTCCTCTCTCTGGCGCCGCGCCGTCGCCGCCATGTCCGCCGCCGCTAGCTCGTCTGCTGTGAAGCACCGCGGGAAGAAGGCTGCCCAAGCGCCTCCTCCACCTCCGGCATTAGCCCTTTTCTCGCCGCCCATCTCATCGCCGGCCCAAGCGGGTATGCTGCGTTGGTACCATGCCCTAGTTGCCGCATTCGATCTACAATTCGTCTTGTATCAAAATCAGAGGCAAATCCTGGCAGGTTTTCTACAAGTGCCCCAACCACCATGTAAGATCTTCTACAAGTGCCCAATCAATTTGATTTTTCTGTGTTTCTTTTTGGCTGATTTTTTTACTCAATTTCTGTCAGATTTCACCAAATCCTTGCCAACATTATTATTGGGAAGATGGACCAGACAACTATTTAGATTTTTTGGTGAGAGGTGGATACGTCAGCCCTGGATTGAGCAGTTTTGATTCGGCTGGTGTCATTGCAAGTGAAGAAACAGAGGTGCAAGTGAAGAAGCAGAGCACTGTTGAGACTGTGGTGTATGCAGAAGCAATGCAGAAGATGAATGAGCTCATTTTTCTCTGTAGGAGTATTCTCAGTGCACTTGTTGTACTGATTGTAGTAGTGGTGTATGTAGGATTTAAGAAGTGATGTGGTAGTATGATGTATCCAGTGTTCAATGCTTGTTGGTGTATCCAGATGTTGATCATGTACTGTTGCAATGAAATTGAACTAAAATTTGGCAGCATTTTGGTTGTTTTTCTGTACTTTGGCAGCAATTTTTTTACTAGCATTGACAGCACAAATAAACAGTAATATACAAGGCCTTTCTTTTACTAGTAATTGAACTTAAAAGCAGTCTGAAAGATAGATAGATGGATTCAGCATTACAAGGTCTTCAAGTTGTGCAACAAAAGTAGGAAATAGCATTACATTTCCATGGTTTGTGTGAAACCCAAAGCCACATCTCAGCATGAGGTTTCATTACAAACCATCTTGTTTCCTAAGCAAAAGAAAAACATCCTACACTGCTTCTTTCCATAACAGCTTTGTAGTCTTCACTTCTGAATTGTTGGGGCTTTGTTCTCCTTAGTTTTTTTTCACTTTCTTCCTTCTCTTCAAACCTAGTGTAGAAGTAGTATGGCTTCTTGGAGGTGGCAGGGCATCTCTGCAGTTTGCAATGAACTGGCTTTCTGGTAGAGGAGCTGTCACTGCTGTTTGAGATTGTTGAGTAGCTATAGCCTACAAACCAACCAAACATTTAGTTAGTAATGTAGGTGAATTTCTGGAAGAACATATGGCATTGCATTTATTAACATTGCATTTGAATAAAAAGCTCTCACTTGGTCCTGTAAAATCTCAATCACAGTAGATGAAGCAAGATCATAAGTCATAGAAGAAGATATCATATTGGATGTACTTTTGCCCACTTGTGGACATGCCTTTTTCTGCAAAAAAATCAGAAATGTTGTTGAGCATTGCAATTTCAGAAATCTGTCAACATTTGAGGGAAACATTTAAGGGAAATGCACCTTGCAATTGGGCCTTCTCTTGACTGGTAGTTTAGTTCTTTGTTGTGTTTCTGGAAGCACAACCTGAATTGGCACATGTTCTTGTATTGATGGCTCATCTTCAGTTGTTGGCACATGTTCTGTTGCTGCATGTTCTGCTGATGCATGTTCTGTTGCTGGGTCATGTTCTGCTGCTGCCTCTTCTGCTGCTGGCTCCTGTTCTGCATCTGCCTCATGTGCTGCTCCAGGATCTTGTGTTGTTGTTGGTTGTCCTCTACCTAGTTCAGGGCACTTTCTTTTGTTGTGTCCTGGTTGATTGCACACACTGCAGTGCCCAATAATGCCATGTCTGCTCATCCTAGTTCCATTGTCCTCCTCTAGTGGGTTGTTCTTTCTCTTCTTTCCAGGCCTACCAACTTTCTTCTCATAGTTTGGTGGCAGCATTTGAGGCCCATTAGTTTTAGGCCACACTCTAGGATCACTACATGGCATTATGATCTTGCCATAAGCAACTTTGAAAGCATCAATGCTGTAGCACTTGTTGACAACATCCTCTGGTTTAATTCTTTCATGTCTTAAACATGCAACTCCATGTCTACATGGAATTCCTGAGAGCTGCCATGCCCTACAAGAGCACTCCTCCTTCTGTATGTTCACATCATACTCCCCAACCATGCCCATAACATGAAATATGTGCTGTCCAGCTGGTAATGCAGTGCAGTTGTTGGACATGTTAATATTTTTATCCAGTTTCTTTCTAATTTTGGGACAAATTTGACCACACATCTCCTCAGATTCCAGATTCTTGCTATAAAACCTAGTCATTAATTGGTCCTTGATCTTCTTAAGACAAGTAACTATAGGCATTTCTCTGGCATCAAGTATATACCTATGAAATCACTACAGTTAGAACAAATGAAATGCTACAGTTCCAACAGTATGAAAGGATGCAGTATGACAATTTAAATGATACAGTACTACCACTTACTTGTTGAACACTTCACAACTGTTGTTTAGAAGCAAATCACACTTTGGGAGTTCATGGAAATAAGCCTTGCACCACTGCCTTGGGTCAATTGCATCCAAGTACTCATAGGCCCCCTGGTCCAGCTCTTTCATCTCTTGCATGTACTTCTTCCAGTCTGCCTCATGTGTAGCTCTTGCAATTTGCCACAATTTATTCTTGAATACATCACCTTTCCAGTTCTTTGCAAAGTTTTGATGCAGATGCCTCACACAAAATCTATGTTGTGCATGAGGAAATATTGCATTGACAGCATTGATCAACCCCTACATACATTGCAGAATAAACAAATGAAATGCTACAGTATGATAATATGAAATGCTACAGTATGATAATATGAAATGCTACAGTGTGATAATATGAAATGTTATTACTACCTTCTGCCTATCACTCATCAATGTCCATGGTGCTGTGTTTTGTATGTTCAGATC
This sequence comes from Triticum aestivum, assembly GCF_018294505.1. Lineage (NCBI taxonomy): Eukaryota > Viridiplantae > Streptophyta > Magnoliopsida > Poales > Poaceae > Triticum > Triticum aestivum. The sequence goes on along the minus strand of NC_057809.1, from coordinate 2,503,359 downwards.
CTCCTTCAGTGTGTTCAAGAACCACTTCCATGTGACAGTATCTTCCACTTCTACTATGGCAATTGCAATGGGGAAGATACAATCGTTAGGATCAACTCCAACAGCAGTCAGCATCACTCCACTATACTTGTTCTTAATGTGACACCCATCAATGCATATAATGGGCCTACAAGCTAGCAGAAAACCCCTTTTGCATGCATCTAAGGCCATGTAGCAGTTCTCAAACTTTCCATTGTTTGCATTCACAAACATGGTACTGCCAGGGTTTGATCTTCTGATTTCAGCTGCCAAGTCCCACAGTAAATTATACTGCTCAAGTTCATCTCCATGAATTTTCTTTAGTGCAATCCTCCTTGCTCTAGCTAGCTTACTTCTACTAGGTTGCATGTTGTAGTCCAACTGAACAAGTCTGCCAAAGTTTTGCGGTGTCATCTTCTCATCTGCTCTAAATGTTTCCACATACTTGCCAGCCAAATATCTTGCTGTAAATTGCTTGAGTGCCCACTCTCTTTCACATGTATGCTCACCCACATACTTCTTCACAACCCATGCTTTGGTCCTGCTGTCAGGTGCAGCAAATAAGAACCAGGGACAATCTCCAACACAACTTGCCCTTATCCTCTGCTTATCATTCTTTATGTAATGAATTTGCACTCTCTGCTTCACAATGTACTCTTGAATTGCTGCTCTTAGTTCAATGACAGACAAGAACACCATGCCTATGTGAAAACTGACTTCTTTCATGTTCTCAGGCCTCCACCTTTTCAGCTTCACTTTCTTTTTCATTTTTTCCTTCCTTGTGCATCTAATACTTCCACTTCCTCTGCTGAATCACTATCTTCAAGCTCTGAATCTTGTAGCTCCTGCAGTTCATCTGTATCATAATCACTGTCCTGCTCCCATTCAGATTTCTTCTTTTTCTTCTTCTCAAATTTTTCATCAACCCATTCTTCATACAGATTATCATCATCTTTGTCTACTTCATTGTCAGAGTCAACCCAGTCTGAATCCCATTCACTGTCATCACTGTCACTGTCATTTTCATTGGGGATTTCTTCTACCACAATTTTCCTCCTGCTTCTTCTAAGCTCATGTCCAACATTTTGTCCCACTGGCGGAACACTGCTACTCCCTTCATTGCTGCTGCCTGCATTAAATTGGTTCAGTCTGCCTTTATGAGCTTTCACCTTAAACCTGGGACTTCCTCTTATTCCACTGCTAAACCCAGGAGATTTAGGGCTTAGTACAGGAGGTAGCTCAGGTGTACCACTAACATGAATATCATCAATTACATTGTCAAAGGCCATGTCTTTGTGATCAACAAACAACTGAAAGTACTGGAATTTTGGAACAACTGCTGTCATATGCAAAGTGTCAGTGTCACAGTCCACAATCCGCAGTCCATCGCCTAAATTCTTTCCAGGCGGTAACCAGTAAATAACATGCTTAGATTGGTCACTATATCCCAGTTGCTGCATAAAATCAGTGAGCCAGAGAGGAGACCATGTATCTACTTCGCAACCATCGAACAGAGCAACTTTCCCATCGACATACGTCTTTGATCGGCCAAATCTGCAGAAAAATCCAGCATAGTTGATTTCTACGGTAAAAACCTCCTCTTGTGGTCCTAGGTATCGAGGGATTCAGTCAAATACTACCATCGATTCGAGCTAAATAGGTATCCGCAGAAAAAGAGGATCAAGGGTTAGGGTTACAGGCACCACACTGACCGTATCGTGGAGGAGGATATCCGGGTTGCCAATGCACAGGCGCCATCCTAGCGGCGCCGCCGTCGGACAAGCGCGTGCGATGGCCGCCTGCCTCTTCTCACCGGACCACCGCCGTCAATCTCCCCTGTTTCGCCAGAGCAGAGAGAGGTGGGGAAGAGGAGAGGAAAAGGACTACGGCTGCGGAGAGATTAGGGTTGGGGGGCTCTTTTGAAAAAATGCACGGCTGGTCGTTATCCCGCGTGGGCCCTTGAGTCGACGTGGCGGCGATCAAAGCGCCACGCGAGCTGGTCAGCGGCGGTCAGACGAAATTAGGACCTCGGGTGAACAACTTAGAAAGAATTAGGATCCAGATGTGCATTTTGAAAGAATTAGGACCCAATCGACACTTTTGGAAAAGAATTAGGACCGCGCTTGCATTTTACTCTCTAATTTATAACATTCCAAATTAAAAATTTGGGATGTTACAAACCTACCCCCTTAAGATGAATTTGGCCTTCAAGATTCGGGTTGGCTAGAAAATAGGTGAGGGTGATCTTTCCGTAGGTCTTCCTCTCGTTCCCAGGTGGCTTCATCCTCGGTATGGTGGCTCCACTGAACTTTGCAGAACTTGATAACCTTACTGCGTGTGACTCGGCTGGCAAACTCAAGAATCTTGACTGGTTTCTCCTCGTAGGTCAAATCGGTATCCAACTGAATCGCTTTCAATGGCACTGTATCTCTCAGAGGAATATTAGCTATCTCTGCGTGTCACTTCTTCAACTGAGAAACGTGGAACTCATCGTGAACTCCTGACAATCCTTCGAGCAATTTCAACTTGTAAGCAACTTCTCCCATACGTTCCAAAACTTTGTATGGTCCCACAAAACATGGTGCTAACTTTCCTTTAACTCCAAAATGCTTCACTCCTCGAAGTGGTGATACTCGAAGATACACTCTGTCTCCGACTTCGTAAACTGTCTCCTTACGTTTAGAATCCACATAGCTCTTCTGCCTGGATTGGGCTACCTTAAGTCTATCGTGTATCAACTTAACCTTCTCTTTAGACTCTTTGATTAAATCTGGTCCAAACAACTGACGGTCTCCAACTTCATCCCACAACAATGGTATCCTGCACCCCCTTCCGTACAATGTTTTGAAAGGGGCCATCTTCAAACTGGCTTGATAGTTGTTGTTGTAAGAAAATTCTGCATAAGGCAAGTTGTCGTCCCAACTAGATCCATAGTCTAGCGCACAAGCTCTCAACATGTCTTCTAGAATCTGATTGACTCTCTCAGTCTGTCCATCCGTCTGTGGGTGAAAAGCTGTACTGAACTCTAGCCTGGTTCCTAAAGTCTCATGCAACGGATTCCAAAATTTTAAGGTAAATTGGGTTCCTCTATGTGATACAATGGTCCTCGGAACTCCATGTAGACATACGATCCTGGTCATGTATATCTTTGTCAACTTAGCACTGGTCTAAGTGGTCTTCATAGGATAAAATGAGCTACCTTCGTCAAACGATCGACTACAACCCATATCGAGTCATAGCCTGAACGAGTCCTAGGCAATACAGTGATAAAGTCCATGCCTAGTTTACGGAGGAACGTTTTTATATTAGTTTACGGAGAGAGTATTTACTTACGGCCGACATATCGTGAAGGCAGGAATAGAAGTTCATATATCTTAATTAACTCCTAAATCATTGGATCTATCCTGTGATGTATGCAGATTGAGCGACTAAGCGATATGGAAAAAAATAAACCTGGATTATTCATGAATTTGACAAAGAGTTCACAAAACGTGTTCAATTTTTTTAAAATGCACATGAAATGGAAAAAAAATATTCGCAAATTTGAAAAGGTGTTCTCAAATTGAAAAAGTGTTCATCGTATTTGAAAGTGTCCATGAATTTGAAAAAAAATTATAAAATGAAAAGATGTTTATGGATTTGAAACAGTTTTCTCAAATTGAAAAAGTGTTCATGTATTCGAAAGTGTCCTTGAATTTGAAAAAAATAAACAAATGAAATAAATATTTATGGATTTGAAAAGGTTCACGAATTTGAAAAAAAAAATAACAAATATGAAAATTTTCCACAAAATTGGAAAAAATACTATGAATTTCAGAAGGTGTTCACAAATTAAAATAATGTTCATGATTTTGAAAGTTTTGCAAATTTAAAAAAGATTCATGATATGAAAAATGTTTATGAAATTTTAAAAATGTTCAAGAATTTGAAAAATCTTCACGGATGTGAAAAGGTCCACCAATCTGAAAAAAAATCCTTTATTTAAAATAATTCAATAATTGTTCACAAATTGAAAAGGTTTTCACGAAATTGACAAAATAGTAAAATCCTAGTTAAAGCGCTTGCATCAAATTAGTAAAATCCTATGTATTTACATTTACTGTTTTCGTACTCGTCAAATTCATGCTTGTGATATACTGATAGTTATTCTTAGGGCTCAACAGTCTAGTCTAGAGGATTATGATGGCTACGCCGGTCCAGTTTATAAGCCATAGCATATGGACATGGACATTACATTGTTAATTAAGCTCTGTAAAATGGTTCCTTTGGTTTGAAACAGAGCAATGTATACATATATATGATATACTCTGCAGTCTATAGTATGTAACAATTTAACCTGAATGTCACCTATTGGATCGTATATTAACAAATATATACCTTGTAAGAGTGTGAGGAAGCGGAGCGCGTATATCTCTGGATTCTGCGCGCGTAATTTACATCCAAGTGCTTCCAGACACCAAAAATGAAGTTGAAAAGAAAAAATGAATTGTAACGAATAAAAGAATGAACAAAATTAACACTGTCTCAGGTTCTGAACTCAAGACCAGGCTGCAAGTTAGTGCAGTGCTCGAGTGACTAATGGAAGGGGAAAGAAGAAACGAAAAAGAATCAACAAATTAATCTGCACGCACGCTGACGGAATCAGTTGGTTTTCTTGGACGAATCGTCCTCCGAGGAAGTCGCGTTGTTGTTGTTGCTGCTGCTGTTGTTGTTGTTGCTGTTGTCGTCGTTGTTGCTATCTTTACTGTCGCTGTTGGTATTATCAAGGTCAGGAACTATTGCTGCCGCCGGTTCGACGTGAGCCAGCCGAGCCGCGCCGATCACCTGCTCCGGGAGCTCCTCGTACGTGTTTGCCTGTATCCGGCAAAGTACAATGTGTATATTGATAAGATAAGACTAGATTTTATTTTCTTAAATATACTCATGCTTCAACATTGGCATTTTGGGTTCCTACCTGTATTAGGAAGGCCATGTCAACTACCAATGTTGTGACAACACCAAACACCAGCCCCAGAACCCCATTGGCTACTGCAGAAGAACCGATGTCAACATCCACCTGCAGAAACAACATATCCGTCAAGATGCATTTTCTCGCCAAAAATGAGAAAAAAAATAATAATGATGAACTTCTGTCGGTAGTTAAATGTTCTGAACCAAAAACTCTACTTGTCATTCTAATGCCGTAGACATGATATGGAAAAAGCTATCGGCAGCCCATCATTTGGAGGATTTCACGTAGTAAACAATGACTTACTTCCAAGTACCCCGGAGCGCGTATGTAGCTGCAGTCGACGGCCTTTCCCAGCAAACAAGGGGTGCTTCCGACACTTTGCCGCACTATCCAAGAGCCCTGAAGATTTTTTGTTTGTTTGTTGAGTCAGAGTGAAGATGAAGAATACTGCAAACTAGTTGCAGACTACAAGATTTTTGTGTGAAAAACAGACCTTCGGAACGGCCGGTATAAGCTTCAGTCTGCTATTGCGGAATTCATCATCGCCATCAAAGAAACGTTGCAGCAACGATCCCTTTTTCATGGTATTTGTGACGAAATACATCACTATGCTGTAATGGGTCGACCCAGGAATCTGCAATAGGATATTGACGATTTCACCAAAAATGCCTCCTTTGGAAAAGAAGTTTGAGAGAAGTCTACAAACACATGAATAATATGTTACAAAGAAATGTATTAAGAATGTCACTCACTTGTATGTTGGCAACAAATGTGTGCATCCCTTTCTCAGCAGCAAGCTACAAAACCGGTAGCAGTGGAAATGAAAGTATGAATTCAAAAGTGGTTCTGTTATACTTCAAGAGAAACAAGCATGAATTCAAAATGGTTCTGTTGAAAAATTTAACTTAGGGCGTATTCTCAGAAAATTTCTGGTAAATTATCATGTTTACCTGAGCAACACAACCTTTCTGCCTGCCAACATTGTCCATGCGCTTGGTGTCCTTAAACCAGTCGATCGCTGCGAGCTCCATGAGATAACTTGCTGCAGGTATCTGTAACTTGAATGTGAGTGTGTTGAAGTTCTTCATCTAATATTCTTCATAATTAACTAAGAATAAAATGGAAGATTTAGACCTTTGATTTATCAGTGGGGAAGTTCTTGCTGCGAACTTTAAAGAGGGTGCTGTCGGGTACTGTCCAACAGTTGCGGGTTTTCTCATCTGGGTCACGATGAAGGACGCCCGAAAAGCATGATAAATCAATCTTTTCCAGAGGTTCTTCTGCCACGGCAAAGCTATCGCTGTTAGAGCAAAAAAAGATAGCATCTGCCCTGGGAACTTGACAGCAGACATGATAACGCAAGCACGCAGATAGGAAGAGGTAATCAAACCTGGCTTAGCGTCGTTGTCAGATTTGTTGGAGTCATCCTGTACATTAAAATGTTTATTATGAAGTGTGAAAACACTTACAATGGTTGTTCATAGTGTGGTTTAACATCATACTCAATTGGAAGAAAAAGAAAAAAAAACAATCAAGTGTACGTGGTCTAGGATATGTAACCTCTATGTTAGCTTCAGGAACTTGGTAGTCATCGTCCTCGTCGGATTCTTCCTCTATGATCGACATGTTTCTACCATCTTTTTGGTCTTTGTCTAATGGTTTAATCTTGTCGATTGCACGAGGCTGCGGGTTTTTCTGATCCGCCGACGGATCGAACATTTTCTCCATGACAGGGATCCTTGGAGCTATATGGCATTCATCTGTCTGTGAGAAGTACTCGCGCAGGCCTGGCAGCAAGTGTAAATTAAAGCCGTAAGCACCAGAACGAATTGATGAACCATATATGCTCTCCAATAATTAACAAGGGGAAAAACCACGCGTGCAGTACCGGCAACACAGTTCTGTATTTGCAGCAATGTATGGTACTGAAAGGAGGCGGAGTAGTTGAGGAGCCATCCTTTGAGATCGATCTGCATAAGGTGTTGGACCTGGGTACGGGGCCGTCCGTTGCGACACTTGAGAGGAGTAATCTTGAACCCACCGCCTGAACTAGTATGAAGTTCAGAAAAGGAAAAAAATGAACCCAAGTTAATTTTGTTTATTTGAAGTGTGTCTCATCCTCTCAGGTAAATGAAATGAAGGAGACTTACTCTCGATGAAAGCCCTCACATACCCTCTTTGCCGGCCACAGTTAGGATGGTCGACAGATCGAAACAGAACAACTGTATATATGTAACAACAAACATACACTGTAAATGAGAAGACACCACAGGCAGGAAATGTGACAGCTACATGGAAAATTCAAGAATGTACCATAGCTTCCATCATCATTCCGCCGCCAGTAGCGGACATAACAAAGATCCCTGGGCCAAACTAGCCTGCATGTTATTTAGGATGGAAAGAATATAAGCTAGAATCTGACAGACAATTCAAAATGCTACCAGTATTAATGACACATCCAGATAAGAGATAGAAAATACTACATGTTTGTGACATGCAAAAATGCATTTTACAGATGGTAAAAACATGTTAACATGTGAGGGTGTGGTTACATTGGACACCAATGCAGCTGTAACTTGTGATAGATTATTGCAGTGTGGCCATCAACCTCTTCAACTAAACTTCCGTAGCGAAAGCTACAGTCCCACCTATAGTGGAGAACAAACATCGGCATCTGCGTCAGTAGTTCGAACAGCAGAGACTTAAAATGCCAAACTCTTACTCATATCTTGTCACGTCCATGCTCATCACTAGACCAAAAATAGCTTCACATGTTGCTTCCACTACCCCGACAGCCCTCATAGCACGGCTACAGCTTCTTGCCTACACAGCGCATAGAAGTACAAGTCGGTGTCAGATTCAGAATTTCAGGCACTGTTCAGTAGTAACCCTCCAGCAGCTAAGATTGCTGCCAGGACATACAAGGTAATCGACTTCAAGAAGTTCTTCGAAGATGCGAAGTCCTGCCAATGACAACACCAAGTTAAAATTAATCGTCCTCGAACAAAGGGTTCATGGCATAAGGAGGAGGAACCTAGACTTGCCATTTTGGCATCGAAGTAGCCGCCAATTCTTCTTGGAAGAAAATTGACTCGGCTCATTCTGATTTGACCCAATATCAGGCTCATTGGTCCAGTCGCGTATCGATTCGGGGGGACCTGGCACCACCGGAAAGACGCGTTGAATTTCCGTAGCATGAAAAGGTGAAAAATGCAACTTGCAGACCAGTACTCTGCTTCACTCAGGTAGTCAATGTAACTTCGTACCGTTCCCTATAGTCGTCCTACGAGTCAAAATGGGCCGCTCCTCTTCTTCTTCAGCTCTACATTTGTTTTGTAATTATTAAATTTCTGTCTAATTCAGCGAATGGTTTATGTATAAGAGAATATAAGACATGGAACATCGCATACGCGCTATCATGATCTGAGAATGCAAACTGCCCTCCAAGTTCCGTATCGAAGTCCATCGAAGCAAAGGCCTTACGGTTTTTGTCTGCCATAGAGTCCTGCTGCTGCAAGAATGTGGAGATGTGATGATCGATAAAAACAAACGTAGCGTATATATGTCATTACTGTTAAATAAAATGACTTAGAAATCCAAATACATCACCTAGAGTGCTACTCAATGCCTTATTTATGCATGTTCTATTTATTTGACATAGTTTTGTTTTCTCAATACAGTTGGGTGAGGCTCAAAGGTATCCAACATGACTCTCCTGGAATGAGCTAGCGGTTACCATATCCTAACAGTAGGATTTATTGTACATCAATACCCCCTACTGTTTAATTGTCAAACATGAAATTAAATGGGAAACAAATGCCTCATAAATTTTGAACATCTCTTAGATATGTTATTTAATTGTGTTACTTATGTAAAATTCAACTCAAATGAAGCCTTACTGAACCTGATCGATTATCTGCTCTATCTTCTTTTTCCAAGCCAGTGCGTCTTCAATGTCATACGCACCCATCTGAGAATTAAGTTTTAGTTACAGCACAAAACAAAGATAAAGTAACAGTGTTGAAGGGTTTCTCAGCTTAGAACAAACCGTGATTTGGTGCTCCTTTTCTTTCTTGTTATAAACGCAAAGGACATAAATCATCTGAAAAGAAAAATCAGCAAGAGAAAATATCACTTCCCCAATTATACAGGCAATGAAAAATGTCAGTGTGTTAAGTTACTTGGTGATTGCTGCATCTTGCATGCACAAGAGAAGAAATGAATGGAGGTGTTTATTTTTTCTGAATAAAATCAACATAATGGTGTGCATGGAAGATTTAGCTATTTCACACTGCAGAATCATGGGGTATCTAATAATCCAAAGCTTATGCATTACTGAAATGAGGACAATTCTGGATCAAGCTACATATAAATAGAGCAAACTATTTTTGTGTATAAAAAGAGAAAATACAACATTTATTAAGTTTCTTGCAGCAGCAGCATCAGTAACATATACTGTTTGACGCCATCGTCGAGATTATTCAACGCCCAATATTCGGAAATCGAGTAGATAGAGAAGTAACAGTGAGCAAACTCCCGTTCTGAGGAAAGGGAAAAATAATTAAACTCACCTGCCCATGGTGTGTTTTCAGTCCTCTATCCTCCACCCTGCAATTTCCGTCGATTAGCAGCGACTTTAGCGGCACCTGCACATATGCACAAATTTCTTAATAACAGTTATTCACACAAGAGGTGTTGTGTGCTATCTGAATTTAGGAAGCAGAGATGATGGTGGAATCTTAGAATGTCGATAGAATGTCATCAGGGCAACAAAACTAACAAGGGTGCAGATAACAAATATACTATTCCCTCCGATCCATATTAATGGATGCACACTTGGTACAACTTTTGTACTAAAATTGTCATAAGTGCGCGTCGATTTATATGGATCGGAGGGAGTACTAGTAGTTTTTCAATGGCATTTGTGAGGCAAAGTTATCAGGTTGGCATCCATAAGAAAGGCAATTTTTTGAAAGGCGAAGAGTTCTAATTTGCACCCAAAATTGCTCATAGATCTTCAGTATTCTTCTGCGGCATTTGATCACCAACATGGCAATCAACACCAGAAGGAAGAAAGGTTATCTGAAATTTGCAGGCAATTGGATGGGTGCGCACCATGCTGTCCTTGGGCTTCTTCTTGTAGTAGGCGAGCAGTTTGCTCTCCAGCACGAAGTATCTGGTGTGGAAGAAAGACCGACCGATCTTGCGCCGGCCGTAGCGCACCATCCAGCCCTCGTGGTGGATGGCCGCGGCGGCGGCCTCCCGGGCGGCGGCCAGGGCGGACGTCTTTGCCTGCATCTCCTTGGCGTTCGCCGCCGCCGCCGCCGCGCTCGCGGCGCCGGGGGACGGGTCGCGCGGCGTCGCGAAGGTGTTGGCTTTGGTGAGGTCGGCGGCCTTGGCCGTGGCGGAGGACGGGGCCGCCGGCTCCCGCCTGGAGGCGGAGGAGCTGAGCATGGTGGTGCGCACGTACCGCGCGGCGCGGCTCCATGACGGGTCGGAGGTGGGGGCGGGCGTGGCGGGCGCCGGCGGCGCCTCCTCGGCGTCGGCGGCGGGCGTCGGCCGGCTCATTGCTGCAGCGGCTGCGGCCTGCTGGGGCTGGGTTCCATCCGCCGCCGCGCGCTCGTGTGGGTGGAACGGGTGGATGGAGAGGTGGGAGCGCATGCGGGCGGGCGAGCTCGGCGAGGGAGCAATGGAGATGGAGATGGTGATGGAGACGGAGGGGGTGGCTGGGCGGGAGAGCCGCGGCTGGGTTGTGGTTGTGGTTGTGGCGGTGGAGGGCGACAAGAAGAGAGGAGAGGAGGGACAAGTGGACCTTGGTTGCTTCTTTTTTTATACTCCCCTCCTTCCTCTCATGCATTCCCCTTCTTTTCTCTCTCATCGTCTCGAGTGTCTGCTATGCCAAATACTGTTGCCAGATGTGAAATTCGAGTTTGACGTCGATGCGGGAGTAACTGGAAATTTGCTCGGACGCGTGCCAGAATTTTTTGGGTGTATTCGATGTGCTATAGGTCCTACTTGTCTGGAGGAGTTGGCACCGTTGTTCAATTTGGTGGATCTCACTTCTCCGCGCTCAAGCTAAAGGGGAATAAGGCGATAGATTTCTGGAAGAACCAACTCAGATCGATCCATTCCTTCACATCCCAATATATATGGTTTACATTTTTTTTGAAAGTTATATGGTTTACATTTACATATATATGGTTAAGATGTAGATGTAAATGTATATGGTTTACATTTACATCTTAACCGTCCTCACTTTTCTCTTGGCAACTAACTTCCCACAACACAGCCCCACGAGATGGGGCAAAGCTGTCTAAGAGCGCCATCTTGTCACACACCTTCAAGAAGAATACAACAGTCGCACACTTTGTTAACACATCAGTAAGTAATTGGCCTCCAGGTTTAACAAAGCTTGCTTGAAAGTACTCAATCATCAAGTTTCTTCCTAATAATATGTCTGTTAATTTTGAATATTTAAGGACTATTTTGTGATTCTCATTATCATACAGACTTAGAGGACCATTTAAATTGATTTGGTGCAAGATTCTTCATAATTACAAGTGTGGGTCCTCTAGGACACACACTTTTCCTTCATAAAAAGGATTTCCACATGTGAAAAAGAAAAATTGGTAATTTCAGGTTTTTGCAGGGTGGTTCTGATAAATGCAGACATTGCTCCTAAAAGCGAATAGTCTGGGTCGGGCCAGGATTTTGTAGGGTTTGTGGGAAAATTGAGTTTGGGCCTCAAAATAGGGTGAGACTTAAATATATTGTTTTAGGCTGGAACTTTTCCCCTTTCCTCCCGCGACGCTCCCGTGGGCGTCCAGGGGGGCCTAACCCTAGCGCCGCCGCCGGTCGCTCCCTCCCCCACTCCCTCCTCCCTCGCCGCCGCCGGAGGGCGCGAGCGGGCTAAGCCCGCCCGTCGTAGGCGGCGGCGGGGCTCTCTCGTCTCCGCGCTTGAGGGGTACGGAGCCGGCCGGATGCCTCAGCCCGGATGCGGCGCTTGGCGCTGGGCGCAGCAGCTCGACGGTGCTCCGGCGTGGGCCGGCGACGGGGCGTGGCGACGATGCGATGGGCAGCGCGGAGGTGGTGCGGGCTGGAGGTCGATGGTGGCGGCGACTGCATCCGGCGGCGCGCCCAGATCCGCCTCCGGAGCCGCGGGTCGCGGGCGACCTGGGTCGCGGTCGGCCTCTCCTGCCATGGCTCGTGGGCGGGGGGGGGGGGGCAGCTGGTGGATGTGTGCGCCGCTGCCCGGTCGGGCCCTTGCGGCTGGTCGGCGTCGTACGGCACGGGAGATCCCTTCGGTGGTCATCCATGGACGTGGCGGCGAGCGCTCTGCTTCCTCTGCTCCGGCCATGGGCCGCTGCCGTGGTCTCGCGCGGGGCCGGACCTATGGCAGGGTGGGGCGAAACCGGTGGTTTCGGGGCGGGGAGCTGGTTGGAAGGAAGGGAGCTCCGTTGCGGAGCTGCCCGTCGCCGGCCCAAGTGGTTGCCGGTCGTGGTCGTGGGCCATTCCTCCCCCTCCCCCCTTTCCCATCCTCATGTGTTCTTGGTTCCGGCGTTGCTCGAGGCGGAGGTGGTTGGCCGGCGGTCTCGGAGGCAGTTTGGGTGTGGATTTGCTCAAAGTCTCGGACTTTGGTGCTCATCAGGGCGGTCTGGAGGCAGAGCGGCGACTCTGGCGGTGAGAGGCACGTTGGTCGTGGGCTGACCGCGCGGCTCGGGTGCGGGCGGGCAGCCACGGTCGCTTGGGCGACATGGCTGCGGGTGGTTGGCGGAGCGGGGTTGCTACGGAGAGGTTGGAGCACCGGGGTTCACCACTTGACCAGTCCCGGTACTGGCCGACGGAGGCGGCGTCCGCGGACGTTGTTCCCCTCCCTGAAGGCTTCGTCGTGGTGCTCTCACCTCCTACGCGTCACTCCGGGTGAAAACTTGATCTTCTGGATCAGACGATGACGACTTTCTAAGGTCGTATCCTTCTTGAGGGCGTCGTCTTGGAGTCCCCGCTTTGGTCGTGTCCGGCTCATCGCTCCTCGATTGATTGTTCATCTTCATGGTGATTTTCGGCTTATCATTAGGGTGCTTAGTCGTCGTTGGGGTGATGTGTTCGGTGCTCGGCACCTTTGTATCTCGCCTTGGGTGCGTGCGTTGAGTGTGGTGGTGGAGTGCGTTTGTATCTTACTCGCTTGTGTTGGTGCTGGTGCTTTATCTATAAAGCGGGGGGAAACCCTTTTTCATCAATAGGATGAATCCTATTTCACGCATTATGCACGAAAAGTTTCGCTCAATCACCTAGGGATAGCGATTTGGGTTGGCCCATTAGCGTTACATTGGTTTTTTCGAACATGGTTTGGTTTTTTCTTGTTTCAAGAAGCTATGGAAAGAGCTTTTCTGTTCTTTTTTTATTTATTTTTTCTCTATCGATTTTTTTATTTTCTTTTAACAAAACTATTTTATAAAAATTCTCCTCAATGTTCAGTTTTTTAAGAATGGTTAAAAACTTCAACAAAAATCTATGATTTTTTACAAAATATTTTCAAAAGCATTTGAGAATATTTTTTAAAATACACGAGTGTTTTCAAAATATTGTCTGAACATATTATATTATTTTGGAGCATTTTTTATAAACTCCAATGGATTTTTAAAAATTTGGTGATCTTTTTTTCTTCATCCTTTCTACTATAGTTGGTTTTCCTTGTTATAAAACCTGAAGGAAACCGGTCATTCTACCAACCACTAAAGTTAGTAGGTGCTCCTATGGTATTACTCGACAAATTGTCGTAGAGAGACCGGCAAATAGGAGTAGCTCCCTAAATTTCTTCCCGAGTTAGTTTTCTCAGTTTTATTAACCTGGGCAACTCTTTATTATTACTTTAAATTTGTAGTTCATATTTGAAGTTAATTTTTGAAAAATAAGGAGTAGTTCGTACAGGGAAAAGTAAAGACTATAGCTAAAAAAGGTGCAGCTGAGTTAGTTTGAAAAGGAAAAAAAAATCAAAAATATGTAGAATTAGCGAATGAGGTTATTTTTCGTATGACCTATGCATCCTTCCCAAGCCACTATGTTGGTGGAGGACGAGATGTGGACGAGTTGAGGCTGGAGCCTGAGGTTTTGGTGAGCCCGGCAGGGGGCATCACAGCTAGATTTAACCTTCCTCGTCTTGTCAGATTCGCAATGCGGTCTGGGCCACTGTAGTCAAGGCACCAAAGACTAGATATCTCTGGTGTGCGGGAAGGTGGGTGAGGGTTGACCGCTCACTACTCGTCGTCGGGGCGGCGATCCGCTCTTCTTCAACCTCCGTGATAGGGAGTCCCAAATCCACTAATTGCATGTGGAGTTTTCCTTGGCATCCATGTGGAGGATCATCAACATCGTGGTGGCAAGGCTAATGGCGGTTCCATACCTCCAGCGTGATCGGCATGAGCGCGTGGATCCGAATGCACTTTTGTAGTCTTATCCAAGGTCATTTGTGCATATTTAGGTACTAGTTTTGTGGTTATCATTATCTTAGAGGGCCATTTTCATGTGATTTGTTGCAATGATTTTTTTAATTAAGCATGTGCCTTTCATGAAAAAAGATGTCCACATGTGAAAAAAAATTAATATCAGGTTTTGTAGGGATGGTTCCCGTAAAGGATGATTTGGACCCAGGAATACAATAGCTTGTGTTAGGTGGGCTTTTGTAGGCTTTGTGCAAGAAGATTGAGTTTGTGCTGCTCAATTGCACCGGAGCACATTGGTTTTCCAAACATAGTCTATTTGTTTTTAAGTTTTAGGAAGCTTTAAGAAAGTTATGTCTTTTTTTATCTTTTGGTTGTTTCTCTATCGGTTATTAATAATTTTAAAATATTTCAAATTTATTTTTTTTCCTTCCTCGGATGTTGTTTTCTTCTAAAAATTCTCATTTTTTAAAAAAAATTATCCAAAATTTATAAAATGTAAATAAAATTCAAACGATGTTAAATCTAAGCATTTTTTAAATTCTAGTTATTTTTCTAAAATCATTCCTATGCAAACCAATAGGCACTTTCTTACGTGAACCAATTTTTGGTATAGCTTTTGCCATAATTTATT
Source organism: Triticum aestivum (assembly GCF_018294505.1). NCBI lineage: Eukaryota > Viridiplantae > Streptophyta > Magnoliopsida > Poales > Poaceae > Triticum > Triticum aestivum. The sequence continues at coordinate 2,488,319 of NC_057809.1, read as the reverse complement.
ATCTCATAAATATGAGTTAGAAATTTAAAAATAAAAAAGATATAAACATATCCATTTTAGAGTAAAATACACTATTTACTTAATTATTCTAAATTATTTTATTTGGAATTGGAAAATTACCATGGGTACTTTTTTTTAACTTTTCAGAAAGTAAAGATTTTTCGAAATAGTATCCATGTCTTTGTTTATGCTTCCGATTAGAGCAATTGACTCTAACTCGTTCATGCTTACCCAATTTTCTAAATTCGAGAACATACTTTTGACAAAACAAATATATTTTAAATTGTGGGAAAATAAAATAAATTCAATAAAATCCTTATAAAAAATCGCGTGTTGATTTTTTATGAGCATTTTTCTCGATTTCAATAACTTTTCAAGATTTCTAGTGTACCAATTTTTTCATGGGAAAATGGGCCAAAAAAAACCTACAGAAAATTACTTCCGTCCCCAATTGCTAAAGTGGGCCGACCCAATAACTGCTTTCATGCGATTGCTCAGCAATTTACTGCAGAGAGCCGTAAATAGGGAGTTCCCTATTGGATGTGTCGACCTTTCGCACATACCTACCGTTCAAATTTGGGCCGACCCATTTAAGCGTTGCAGCGTTTCCGGTTTGGGAAACGTTTCCGTGCGGCAAACCGGACGAAACTTCGGCCGGTCCAGCCCGCGTTGTTGGATAGAGGGGCGATCGCAGCGCCCGTAAGCCAACTAACCACACATTATCCAAACGAGTGGCTGGTGTGGACTCACACACCGCCCCACATCTGCTTCTTCTTCCTTCCCTTATCCCCACCCGAATCCCCCATTTTCTTTCTCCGTGAAGCCACTCCAGCATCATTGTCTCCCGGCACCACCGCATAGCGACTCACCATCGCACACTAACGGTAGCAACGAGCTATGACGACACCATGCCCGCGGCCGTCGCGCTCCCCTGTCACGGGCTCCGGGCGCTCCAGCAGGCCGTGCTACAACCGGCCATTATATATGCTACAACCGCCCAACGGCCGTACTACATAGCCACGACGGGAGCGAGACACGGGCGTCGGTGTGCTGTGCTGCAACCAAGCACGAGAAAGCTGCAACCGTGGCCAGGAAGAGCTGGAACCGGCAAACTCCAGTGCTGCCACCGGCTGCGTCGTGCGCTCAAAATTGGCAATCTCCGGTGGCAGGACCCTTTGATGAGGAACACTAGATGAGAAAAAAGAAAACACACGCCAGATCTGTTTGGCTACTTCTAGATGCTTCCACTCTAGTGTAGTATTTTTTCCTTTTCTTTTCTATCCTACCTACTGTTTTCTAGAGTCTTCTAGTAATGAGTAGCTATGAGTAGAATGGTGAAACTTACATAATGTTTTCTAGAGTATTCCGGCTATAAGTAGAAGTATGCGAAGGCTTCCCAAAGTCCTATAAATAGAGGTCCTCACCTCTACTTTGTACCCAGACTATGTACCCCTACCTATAATAGAACTTGTTGTTCTTATCTAAGATCTTTGAGTAGGTCTTGTGCCCTAGGAGTTCTGGATTGAACTCTTGCTGCCCTATCTGCCTACATTCACCTCTAGAGCGATATCTAGCGCATCATGTTGAAGTTGTTCCTTCAACACTTGTGATGTACACATTGTAGCAGCAAGGTGAAGTTTCTCCTCCACAACCTTTATGCTGCTGCATGTGGTATCAGAGCCTCGTTGACCCATAATCATTCTTGTTGTCCTCTTCGAGAGCAAATTGCAGCAAGCGATGGAGCAATTGGAGAAGAGGATGGATGCTACTGAACAATAAATCAAAGAGTTGCATGAAGATCTTAATAGGAGATTTGACTAGCTGGTTGAGATGATAAGAAAGGGTGTCCCCCTGCTACCAATGAAGGAGATTCATCTAAAGAAGAGGAAGATGTTCATCAAGGAAGAAGGAGAGGTAATCTTGAAGCAAGACCGCCACAACAACATGTTGTTCAACGTGCTTCAAGAAGGCCAATTTATGTTGAAGCTTCTGAAGGTGAAGAATATGATGATGCCCTTGAAGAACCAAATCTCTATGCATATCGGAGAGCACCCAACCCTACATATGCAAGAGATGCATACAAGGTGACAGCTGAGATCCCAAGTTTTAATGAAAATGTTGACATTGAAGGGTGCCTGGATTGGTTATATGAAGTGAAGACTTTCTTTGAGGTCATGGAGGTTCCGGAAGATCATAGAGTTCCTTTGGTCGCATACAAGCTGAAAGAAGGAGCCGATGCATGGTGGCATCGCGTTCAAGAAGAGAGCAGGCTGAGAGGAAAACCTCATGTGAGAACTTGGCGGCAAATGAAAAGTCTCTTGGAAGGAAGATTTTTGCCTGCTGATTATGACCAAATCCTATTTATCCAATTTCAAAATTGTGCTCAAGGAAATAGGACTGTTTCAGATTACACGGAGGAGTTTCTAAGGCTACAAGTGAGGTGCAACCTTGCTGAAACTGAAGAGCAACAAGTTGCAAGGTACATAAATGGTCTCAATGATGCTATTCAAGATCGATTGATGATGCAACAAATCTGGTCTGTTGATCAAGCAAAAGCTCTAGCCTTAAAGGCCGAGAGGTTTGTGAGGATGAGAAAGACAACTAAGGCTCCATATCCTCATACCGAAGTCTCATCTAGGAACCAACCTAATAGAGTGGAAGAAAAGACCACTCCACCAAAGACAGAATAGCCCATCCCAAAGGAAACTAGAAGCAAGGGTAAGGAAAATGAAGGATCAAAGTGCTATAAATGTGGTAAAGAGGGACACATATCCAGCGGTTGCCCACTAAGGAAATTTGTTAACATGACTATCCATGATGGTGAAAGCGATGAGGAAGAATACGAATCTGAAGATGTAGACGGACAAGAGGTTTGTCAAGAAGAAGGTGAAGAGGTGGTATGCGTGATCTAGCGTGTCCTATGTTCCACACCACAACTCGATGACACACAACGGAAGAAAATATTTTAGAGCAAATGCATGGTGAATGGCAAGGTATGCAAACTAGTGATTGATAGTTGCAGCTGCGAGAATCTTATCTCCCAGAAGTTGGTGGACCATTTAAAGCTTGAAACCCATGATCATCCAAATCCCTACACTAATGGATGGATCAAGAAAGGAGTGAATATGAGGATCACCAAACAATGCAACCTGCCACTTTCTTTGGGTAAGAATTATCGCTCAAATGTGTTGTGTGATATGGTTGACATGGATGCCAGCCATGTTCTTCTTGGGAGGCCTTGGCAATATGATGTGGATACTACACACAAGGGCAAGGAAAATTCTTACTCTTTCATTTGGAACAAGAGAAAGATCATTATCTTAACAAACAAAACCGAAGGTAATACCTCTAAGGAGGAGGGGAAAACTATGTTAACTATCTCCCATACCTCTCATGAGTTTATGGAAGACTTGAAGGAGGCAGATTTGTGTGCTGCACTTGTTGTAAAGGGAGAAGAGCACCTGACTGTTGAAATTCCAGCAAAGGTACGTGGTTTATTGGCAGAATTTCATAACATACTTGGGGAGCCACATGGCTTGCCACCGATGAGAGGAATTCAACATAGAATTGACTTAATTTCGGGAGCAAGTCTTCCTAATCTTCCACACTATTGAATGAGCCCAAAGGAGCATGATATATTGAAGGAGAAAGTGGAGGAATTGCTGCAAAAGGGGCACATTCAAGAAAGTATTAGCCCATGTGATGTACCAGCCCTGCTCGCTCCTAAGAAAGATGGATCTTGGCGCATGTGTACGGACAGTAGAGCCATTAACAAGATCACCGTAAGGTATAGATTCCCTATTCCCCATCTGGATGATATGTTGGATCAGCTTAGTGGAGCAAGAGTGGTCACAAATCTAGATTTGAGAAGTGGATATCATCAAATCCGTATAAGACCCGGGGATGAATGGAAAACCGCCTTCAAGACAAAGGAAGGGTTGTTTGAATGGCTAGTCATGCCATTTGGACTCTCAAATGCACCGAGTACCTTTATGCACTTAATGAATCAATGCAAGTCCTTTGACCCTTCTGATGACCCACAAGTATAGGGGATCTATCGTAGCATTTTCGATAAGTAAGAGTGTCGAACCCAACGAGGAGCAGAAAGAAATGATAAGCAGTTTTCAGTAAGGTATTCTCTGCAAGCACTGAAATTATCGGTAATAGATAGTTTTGTGATAAGGTAATTTGTAACGAGTAGCAAGTAATAAAACTAAATAAGGTGCAGCAAGATGGCCCAATCCTTTTTGTAGCAAAGGACAAGCCTGGACAAACTCTTATATGAAGTAAAGCGCTCCCGAGGACACATGGGAATTATCGTCAAGCTAGTTTTCATAACGATCATATGATTCACGTTCAGTACTTTGATAATTTGACATGTGGGTGGACCGGTGCTTGGGTGCTGTCCTTACTTGGACAAGCATCCCACTTATGATTAACTCCTATTGCAAGCATCTGCAACTACAACAGAAGTATTAAGGTAAACCTAACCATAGCATGAAACATATGGATCCAAATCAGCCCCTTACGAAGCAACACATAAACTAGGGTTTGACCTTCTGTCACTCTAGCAACCAATCATCTACTTATTACTTCCCAATGCCTCCCTCTAGGCCCAAACAATGGTGAAGTGTCATGTAGTCGGCGTTCACATGACACCACTAGAGGGATGACAACATACATCTCATCAAAATATCGAACGAATACCAAATTCACATGACTACTAATAGCAAGACTTCTCCCATGTCCTCAGGAACAAACGTAACTACTCACAAAGCATATTCATGTTCATAACCAGAGGGGTATTAATATGCATAATGGATCTGAACATATGATCTTCCACCAAGTAAACCAACTAGCATCAACTACAAGGAGTAATCAACACTACTAGCAACCCACAGGTACCAATCTGAGGTTTGGATACAAATATTGGATACAAGAGATGAACTAGGGTTTGAGATGAGATGGTGCTGGTGAATGATGTCTACTACACAACCTTCTTCTTGTAGACGTTGTTGGGCCTCCAAGTGCAGAGGTTTGTAGGACAGTAGCAAATTTTCCTCAAGTGGATGACCTAAGGTTTATCAATCCGTAGGAGGCGTAGGATGAAGATGGCCTCTCTCAAGCAACCCTACAACCAAATAACAAAGAGTCTCTTGTGTCCCCAACACACCCAATACAATGGTAAAATTGTATAGGTGCACTAGTTCGGCGAAGAGATGGTGATACAAGTGGTATATGGATGGTAGATAAAGGTATTTGTAATCTGAAATCATAAAAACAGCAAGGTAACTAATGATAAAAGTGAGCGTAAACGGTATTGCAATGCGTTGAAACAAGGCCTAGGGTTCATACTTTCGCTAGTGCAAGTTCCCTCAACAATACTAACATAATTGGATCACATAACTATCCCTCAACATGCAACAAAGAGTCACTCCAAAGTCACTAATAGCGGAGAACAAACGAAGAGATTATGGTAGGGTACGAAACCACCTCAAAGTTATTCTTTCCAATCAATCCGTTGGGCTATTCCTATAAGTGTCACAAACAGCCCTAGAGTTCGTACTAGAATAACACATTAAGACACAAATCAACCAAAACCCTAATGTCACCTAAATACTCAAATGTCACCTCAAGTATCAAAAATTCTGTTTTTATCATTTACCTACTTGGCAAAAATCAACCAAAACCCGACGAGGAAGGATGCTTCCACGGCAAGCCAGGGAGTTGGGATGTTTCCATGGAGAGGCTGGAGAGCTGCAACCGGCATGGGGGCGGTGCTACAGTAGGCGGCCAGCGAGTTGCAGCCATTGGTGGAGCTGCGGCCTTAGAGAGGGAAGCTCCAACTGGGGTTTGGAAGGTAAGGCTGGAGGGAGGGGGCTGCGGCCGTCTGCGGCGAGTGGGGCAGCGAGCCGTTGAGCACTGGCGAGGCGGGTGCTATCGCGACCCCGCGGCGGGTGAGGATGTTGAGCACGCGGGGCAGCGAGTCTGTGTGTTGACCAGCGTGTATAGGACGAGGATTGGATCTGAACCGCCGGACGTGTGCGGTGCGACCGGCCGAAATTTCGGTTGGCACGCCGGTGCCTATCATTGGCCTTCCGGTTTTGGGAACCTTCTAGAGTTTCCCAGCAGGTTTTTCTGGTTACGTTTCCTTTTTTATTTTTTATTTTTATTTTTTATGTTTTTTGTTTATTTTTCTTCTTTCTTCTTTCTTTTCTTTTCCTTTTGTTGTTTCTTTTTTTTACTTTTTCTTTTCTTCCTTTTTTTCTTTTCCAAGTTGATATCTGTTTTTTTAATTCTAATTTTGTTCAGATTTTAAAAAATGTTCCACTTTTTAAAAAATGTTCACAAATTCAAAAAATATAAATGACTTTAAAAAATATTCATGTATTTCAAAATTCGTTCACAAATTTAGAAAATGTTCCTATTTAAAAAACACTTCTGGAATTGCACAAAAAATGTTCGCTGTTGCTAAATTTGGTCTGAAATTTAAAAAAAACGCATTTGAAACCTTGTTCAGGGATTTTAAAAAATGTTTGTGGTTTCCATTTTCTAGTAGATATATCATGAAGTTCAATTTTCAACTCTTTGTTCACAAACTCAAAAAATGTTCAAGGTTTCATTTTTTGTAATTTCGTGAAATGTTCAATTTTCCAAATATTTGTTCAAAATTTCAAAAACAATGGCGATTTTAATTTTTTTGGAATTTTATAATTTTTTCACAACTTCAAAGAATGGTTCATGTTTTTGAGAAACATTTTCTGCAGTTTCAGTTTTTTTGTTCGCATATGCAAAAAAATGTTCCCGTCTATGAAAATTTGTTCAGAAATTCGAAAAATGTTCACACTTTTTCAAAATACACATTTTCAGAAATATGTACACTTTTTTAAAGATGTGCGCTATAGTAACTAATTCCGATTCGATACAGTGGACAGGCCCGGTTGTACGGTTTTGCTAAGATATTCTAGATGCTTGTTGTTCTGTTGCAAGCAATGCTAGTCAGTTTTAGTGGCTGGGAACTCGCAGTCGTAAAATGATGGTTGCTGGTTGGAGTCCTGCCATCGCGCCTGCCTCTCTCTTTTTGCTTTCTTTTCCTTACAGCGAGATGGGCCGGCCCAGTCAGGCTGCCTCCCCGTGCGTGGCGATGCCAGTTTGACGCATAGAGCGTCCAATAGGAGCTCCCCGTAAATAGGGTGGCACTGCTATAACTCGTTTGTAGCGAGCGAAGCAGCCACATCTCCTGCAATGCTAGTAACTAGGCTAGCCCATAAATGCGTCCCTCAGGTCGTTCAAACGTCCCTCAATATTTTGTTTTTTTCCAGCTCCCCCTTGTGGCTGGGGTAGACTCACAGCAGCTTGGTTTAGGCATGGCATGGAAATCTTTCTTTAATAATTATGTGCGAAAGGTCCAAAATAGCCTATTGGGGTTCAGTTGGCGAGAAAAGCCTTCTTCCTACATCTGCGAGTAAGGGGCAACCTTTTATTAATTCACAGGTAAGGCAAAGTGCTTTCTTTTAAAGAAGCATCTGGCTCCATCATTCTTTCGTTAGTTAAGTCATCTTCTTCGAAGAAGGATTTTTGTAATTCTTGATTAATAGTACTTAGAATGGCTTTTTCATATTGAGAAATTCTGTCTAGTGGCATTCGATCACTTATTCTTAACTTTCATAACTTTAATAAAAATTATTTATTAAAATATTTGTATTTTACTACTTTAATAAAACAATTATGTCTATTTAAAAAATATCATGTATTTGAAAGTTGTTATTCTCCGTGTATTTCCAAAAAAATTTGCGCATGTTGAAAAAAATGTATATGATGTATTTCAAAACATAGAAAATGTTCATCGTCAATTAAAAAAATCATCATATATTTAAGAACAATTCAAAAGTTTTCGCATGTATATCAAAATGTTCATAAGATATTTTTTGAAAATAATTCACATTTATTTTCCAAATTACAGATGATTTTTTTATGAAAAACAATTAATATTGTTGAAATATTTATAAAACAATTAGGTACACTTAGGAAAAGATTAATACATGACAATTGTTTATTGGATAAATGATAACCATTTTCTTAATACACAATCAACCTTCTCTAAGTATAACATAAAAAAAATTAATACACCGGCACACATGTTTTTTAATACACAACCAACACAATTTAATACAATTAGAGCTTTGTTTTCTAAATACACAAGCAACACATTTTATGAACACTATAAACATTAGACATGACACCACAACAATTTGAGCCGAGGCTTGACGTTGTTGTGCTGGACGAGAAGATCGTGCATTATAAGTAAAAAGAGTCTAGATGTAAAGGATGGCGGTGGTAACCAAGAGTAAGAGCAGAAGAGAAGAGAGGAAAGAAGGGAAGAAGAAGTTCATACGTCTGGAAAGCAAGCTTAGTTGGGACCAAGGAAATAAAAGCCTCATAAGTCTAAGGAACGATGTGGACGGTGCGGGAAGAAAAAGAGCTGAACTTTTTTATAATAGTGTAGGAGAGAAGAAAACTGACGAAGACGTTCTTGCACAGTAAGTTTCAAGAAATGACGCTTGGCACTTTTTTGGACAAGTAAGTTTTGTAGGACATAACTTAAAGTTAAATTGAAATAAGATGGAAAAATAATATAAGGCAAATTACGATGTAAATTCATGAGTTCACTAGTTCAAAAAAAGTTTGTGAACTCAAAAAAGATCACCAGTTCAAAACAAGTTCGCGGGATTTGAAAACAGCTCGATAACTATAAAAATTTTATGAGTTAAAATAAAGTTTAGATGATATGAAAGAAGTGCAAATTCATGCGTTAGAAAAAGATCATGATTTTGAAAAAAAATTCATTTATTTGAAAAGTTCACATTTGAAAAAAAATCATGAATAAAAAAGGAACATGAGAAAATATCAAAAACAAATAGAAAGTAAAAAAGAATGACCCGAAGCTTCCCAAAACTGTCAAAAGCTTCTAGAAGCTTAAAAAAATAGGCTGAGAACGATTCAAAAAAAACAAGCAGCGACCGCTTTACATGGGCTGACTCGTTCTCGAATGACCGTCCATTATGGAAATGAAAACAAAAATTACTTTAATCGGCACTTAATAAGACACCAAATAGGGTTTGGGCTTGTGTCAAGCCTGGCATGAGGTTACAATGCGGTGGGCTGGACTGAGGTTCTCCTGGATTATCCTTTGTTGGCATGTGTAGCACGGCAGTTCCTGCTTATGTTCCTAGGAGGTTAATTACGGATAACATTATAATTGTGTGTGAATGCTTGCACTTTATGAAGAGAAACAAGGCTCTTAAGCATTGTCATTATGCCCTGAAATTGGACATGATGAAGGCGTATGACAGAGTTGAATGGGAGTACTTGGAACCTATAATGCTCAAATTGGGCTTCTCAGATGTTTGGGTAAACAGAGTAATGAGTGTGGTAAGGTCAGTTTCTTTCTTGGTTCTCTTTAATGGGAAGAAAATGGAGGAGTTTAAACCTTCGAGAGGTATTCGACAGGGAGGCCCACTATCACCCTACCTTTTCTTGTTAGCGGCGGAGGGCCTTTCGGGCCTCCTCAAATCCAGAGATCAGTCATCGCATGTTGGTGGAATCAGGTGGCCCCCTCGGCGCCTCCAGTTAACCATCTCTTTTTTGCTGATGATAGCCTATTGTTTTTCAAGGCTAACGGTGCAGGGGCGACAGAGGTGCCAAACTTACTGAACTCATATTGTCATGCGTCAGGACAGAGGATCAATAATAGTAAGTCTTTGGTGTTCTTCAGTAAACGGTGCCCAGAAGTGGTCAGAGATGAGGTGAAGGGCATCCTCAATGTACAAACAGAGACCCTAAATGGAAAATACTTGGGGCTGCCTTCTGATATAGGTGCATCAAAAACTGGAGCTTTCAGGTATTAAAAAGATAAATTGTGGAGAAAGCTGAAGGGATGGATTGATAAGGCTATTTCAGCATCATGCAAGAAAATATAGATCAAATCAGTTTCACAGGCGTTCCAGGTCTTCTCGATGTCATGTTTCAAATTGCCAAGGGGCTTATGTGAACACCTCAACAAACTCATTAGGCAATTCTTCTGGGGTAGTAAGGCAGGACAGCGAAAATCCAATTGGGTGTCATGGAGCACTATGACACAACCAAAAAGATGCGGATGCCTTGGTTTTTAAAGACCTCGAGTTTTTTAATGTTGCACTTTTGGCACGGCAAGCATGGAGGATCCTGACAATTCCTGAATCGCTATGTTCAAAACTACTCAAAGCTATCTACTTTCCTGAAGGAGATATTCTTAATGCCACCTTGGGAACTCACCCATCTCAAGTGTGGCGATCGCTGCAGGAAGGAAGGGACGCTCTTACTTTGGACTTATCAGGAAGATAGGATATGGGAATTCTACTCAAATTTGGTCACAGAACTGGATCCCACGGGACCATGCGATGAAACCCCTAGTATGCCTCGGTCAAAACCCGCCATCGTTAGTGGCAGAGCTCATTGATCCATCTACTGTGACATGGAGAGTTGACGTTATGAACCCGTTTTTCCTACCATGTGATGTGGCAGCAATTCAAAACATCCAACTGTGTACTAGATCGATGACAGGCTTCTGGTCGTGGCAGTTCGAGAAGAAGGGTTTGTTTTCAGTAAAATCAGCATACAGAATGCTATGGGAGACAAAGAAGAGTGGGGGAAATTTGTTAAGTGGAAGAGCGACAGTTTCAGATCAAACCTATGATGAGAGGGGGTGGAAGTGGAACTCATTGTGGAATACCAAAGTCCCCTTGAAGATCAGAACATGCATGTGGAGATTAGCGAGGCAATCTTTACCTGCCGAGGATGTGAGGAAGCATAGACATATGAGCATAGTGGATAACTGCCAATTGTGCTGTAATATTGAGTCATGGAGACACTCCTTGTTGGAGTGTTCGATGGCACGCTGTGTTTGGTCTCTAACTGTTGAGAGGGTCGTTGAAGTAATGGTCGAGATAGTGGAACTGACCGCTAAACACTAGCTATTCCAGTTACAGAGTTCTTTATCACATGCTCAGTCCATGGAAGCAGCTGTCACTTTGTGGGCAATTTGAACCGCGAGACGGAAGGTGATTCATGGGGAGATCTTCCAAAGTCCACTAGCGACAGACATATTTGTCCATCATTTTATTGCGGAGCTCCAAAGTATTGAAGTGCTGACAAATACGGCGGGGTGTAAACCGCAAGCAAAGAGAGCAGAAGGTTCTCGCTCTGCATGGCGTCCACCTCCATTGGGTCAGATGAAGATAATGGTGGATGGGGGTGTCGCACATGCCAGTGGTCTAGGGGCAGCAGTAGCGGTATGCAGAGACCAGTAGGGTCAACACATGGGTTCTTCCTCGTTGGTCATTTCAGGAGTGGTGGATCCGGTAGTGCTGGAAGTAATCGCGTGCCGTGAGGCGCTGGCATTAGCCAAAGACCTATCCCTCCAGAATTTCATGGTGGCCTACGACTGCAAGCAGGTGGTAGCTGATATACAAGGAGGGACTGGAGGAGCTTATTTATCAGTCATCAGAGAAATTTGTGTAAGAAGTCTTGCTTTTAATAATTGTAGCTTTATTTTCGAAAATAGAGCATCAAATAGTGATGCACACAATCTTGCCAAACGCACTCTTTCTCTTGATCAGGGTCGCCATTTGTGGCTTTTATGCCCTCATGACCCAGCATGTATTCCCCTCAATGCTACCATAGATCAATGTAAGTGTTGGCACCCCTAAAAAAAGCAACGCAGTTCTTATATGGCGCGTAGGTCGTTGTCTAGCAATCTAATGCATACCCCCTGTGCGCCTGTAGGCCGGCCCAGTCTGGTCTTTTCCCACCCGATTTTGGGAAGTTGTTAGAACCTTTGCTGAAATGTTTTTCCGTTTTATTTCTTTGTTTTTTCTTCTGATTTTCTTTCTCTTATTTTCTCGTTTTTTTACTTTTTTAATTTTCTATTTCGCTTTCTCTTTTAATCATGTTCGCCTTTTATTTTCTTTTTCATTTTTTCTTTCCTTTTTCTCTATGTTATATTTTTCTATTTCATTTTTGCAACATATTCTTTAAAGTCACCAATTTTTTTGGGATAGAGATATTTTCTTAATAGTGTCAACATTTTTTGAAGTCATGAACATTTGACCAATTTTCAAATCCATGAACATTTTTGCACAATTGTTTCCAACATTTGTTTTAAATTTGCAACATTTTTCTGAAATTTTTGAACATTCTTTTGAATAGGCGAACATATTTTGAATCGATGAGCATTTATTTATATCCGTATAAATTTTAGAATCGGAGAACATTTTCTGAATCAGCAAACTTTTTCGAATGCATGTCCATAATTTGAATCGATGAACATTATTTTAATCGGTGAACATTTGTTGAAATTCAAGAACATTTTTGTTTGACGAACTTTATTTTTGAAATGCATGAAATTTTTGAATCAGCGAACATTTGTTGTAATTCACGGTCATTTTTTATTTTTGTCAACATTTTAAAAAATCATGACCTTTTTTGAATTCACAAACATTTGTCCATACTCACGAAATTGTTTTCAATACACGAACATTTTTTGAAAAATACAAACATTTTTTTCTAATCCATGAACAGTTTATGATTTCTGGAGCATTTGTTTTCAATTTGTAGCTTTTTTAAAATTCCATATTATTTCAAAGAAGAAGAAAAAAACAGATTTGTTTTTAGCAAAATGGAGAACTACGAAGTAAAAAGGTGGCCGTCCAGCCCCGATGATGGGCCAGCCCAATATGGTGCGTGCTGGCTTGTTGGCGCCGACGCGCTAGAATAGGAATCTCCCGTGTGGCATGGCCCGCTCCGGGGCGTAAAATAGGATCCAATCCATCGTCCTCACCTCCTCACCTCCCCGCCGTTCCTCCGCCTCCGCCACAGGCTAGAGTTTCTGGCACATAGGCTTGGCCGGGGCTTCTACTGCATCGACGTCGGGCGGCGTCGCGCCGACGAGGGCATCATGTCGAAGCCGACGTAGTAGAACCCACCGTCAACCCCATGTCAATCGATCCACGGGCCCTTTGATCCCGTTTCCGGGGGCTACCAACCTATCTGCTCGATCGTCTTGTACTGATCCTGTTTCAGAACAGATCAGGAGCCCAACACGCACAAGCATTCTCTCTTGTATTGTCAACTTGATATCGTCTCCCGGGAAGATAGATAGATACCTTGTCATACGTAGTACTACTAGTTTTCTTTTTCCAAAGTTGAAACCGCATGTGCAACTCGAAATCTTCTTTCTATCTGAAGAAGATCGTGGGATGCGATATCACAGTGTGCTATCACAATCTGGGTAACTACTAGGATATTATACTGCCGGTCTAAACAGTTTGGTTGTTGCCATGTGCCATTAACACCGGTTTTGGAATTGGCTTCTTGCCATGGGCCGTATCGATTAGCTTCACGCATTAAGTTTTAATTCCTGTCAATCCCAAGTTGGGCATTATTTCGCTAGCTTAGCGAGTTGCTTACAGGTCTTTTACAATAAGCTCCTATCCTCAATGCTCAATTAGGGTCTACTAATCTTCCTCTGGCTGGTATTCCGCCAGTATAAATCATTGTAAAGTTCTCGAAACAAAGGGGAATATAAGAAGTATTACGTTGATATAACAACTAATAAGCCACACTTTTGAAAATAAGAACAATCAAGCCACTCTTTTGGAAAACAAGAACAAATAGGCAATAGGTTTTATTGAAGCCGGCTGTGATGGGCATTGATTTGGTGGTGAGCCTTGTGGTCAAACTTGGTGAGCTTGGTCCTCCCGGTCGCGCTTGGGGACCCGGATGCCAGCATGGGTGAGCATGGTCCAGATGTGGGTGATGAACTCACCGCCATTGGCAAGAGCTCGTGCGTGCGCCTCTTGCCCCGCCATCGGCCTGCGCGCCACAAACACGAGCAGCTCCGCCCAGAACTCGAGCAGCATCCCCCAGACCTTCTCGTCCTTGTGCATGCTGCCATCAGCGCTGCTGCTGGGTCCATCCTCCAGCTGCTCTCTGTCCACCAGCTGCTTCCCCAACCTAACACCCTTGGCAATGACCGAATTCTCCTCCTCCTCCCCAGCCGGGGAGTAGTTCATCAGGCCCTCGCGGCGGCGCACGGTGGTGGAGCAGCTCCGGAAGAAGTTGTTGAGCTCCGTCACCATGTCCTTGTACACCTTGTCTGTCCATGCCTCGTCGTCCGGGAGGAGCCCCGGCTCGTAGGCCACCAGGTACGCGCAGTACCTCGACAGCATCAGGGCAGCCTGGCCGTATGGTGGTAGTGGGTGCTTCTGCCGGTCCCTTGTCTCAAACAGTGCCGTCGCGACGTGCCACACCATGATCACTGCGGCGCCGCCCATCTTGTTGTCGCACGCCCACTCCAAGTGATGGAAGCCATGCCTTCTCAATGCAGCTATGCCATTGCTGAAGCGCCTGTCAGAGCTGGGCGCGAGGACGTCCTTCAAGGCCTTGACGATGACCAGCTTGGCGTCGGCGGTGACAATGGCGTCGGGGAGCCCGACGACGCGCTTCTTGAGCATGCTGGAGATGAGTACCCACACCCGGTGTGGGTGAAGCTGGTGGAGCTTGAGCATGGTTACCTGGTGGACCTTAATTACGGGGCGCGAGCGGTACTTCACCCACAGGGTACCCTTGACGAGCTGCTTCCGGATGGCCCGTTGCTTCCGTGAGTAGTGGCAGACCAAGGATGCGATGAACCAGTCAGAGAGCAGGTATTGCAAGAACTCATACGCCTCGACGGAGAGTAGGGTGAGCGTGAGGAGGAAGGTGACGATGAGGTCGGAGGAGTCGCAGACCATATCGACGATGGTGCCCACCTTGTCTTTGAAGTGATGGTACTGCGCCGTGTTGAAGGATAGGCCGACGAGGCCCCGGAAGAGGGAGCCCAGCACTTTGAAGATGTCACCATGGCCGGTGACCAGAAGCACGGTGACACAGTATATCAGGATGAAGACGATGGAGAAAGCGAAGTTGGCTATGAATAGCCCAGGCCTGGGCAGCGCCAACGGGATGACGGCCTGGTAGTACTCGTCCAGGAACCTGAGCTCTAGCTCAACCACCTGGAACGCTCGCTCCGCGTCGGCGGACTCGTCATGGCCTCCTTCGAGGGTGAGGAGGCCACGCAACACGAGGTCGCGCGCCTGCGGGGTGTTGGCCTCCGCCATGTCCAAGCGCTCCATCTTTCGCCGGAGCAACTTGAAGAGGGCGAGGGCAAGGCAGATGTCCTCCATCTTGCGCCTCCTGCTCTCGTTGTACCGGAAGATGGGGTCACTCTCAGAGAGGTCCCAGATGTTGCACACTCGGACTAGCTTGGACTTCTTGCGCTGCTCGCCATTCGGATCACCATCGCCAGTGAGAATGTTCTTCACTCCTTGGTCGCAGATCTCGAAGCCATGGGGCGTCACCTCTCTCTTGAGCCGGGCCTCTCCCATGACCACGTAGTTGCAAGTCCTCATGACGTTGGCGCCGAGCGCGGCGGCGGCGGCGACGTCATCATGTGACAGCTGCCGTTGTTCGTGGACGAGCTGCGCCATGTAGCCGGAGACGAGGGCGGCATTCCTGGCGAGGTCAAAGGAGCCCTGGGCGCAGCGGATGCAGATAGCACGCTTGCACATCTTGGCCACGCCGAAGATCCAGAGGATGATAAAGAAGGATTTGATGCCGGGGCTATGGACGTAGGTGAAGATGAGGTACCCGATCCACACCAAGCGCGCGGCCTCCTCAACGGCGTCCAAGGAGCTGTAGCGGCCGACACCGCGCGAGAAGGCGCCGGCGGCAGGGGCCACCATGGCGGAGACCTTGCTGCGGAGGAGCTCGACGAGGAGCATCCAGAGGAGGATGAGCTGCGCGCGGTAGTTGTTGCAGGGGTCGGTCTTGGCCTCGGTCTTGGCCTGGGAGAAGGCGTAGGACATGAAGGGGAGGAAGAGCGAGAAGGTGGCCCGGAAGAAGATGCACGTGACGGGGGAGTGGCCGCGGTGGCGGCCGGTGAAGCGGCCCAAGACGCCGAGGAGGAAGAGCGCGATGCCGAGGAAGGTCATGAGGGCAGTGGTGGTGACCATGAGCCGCTCGGTGGTGCTCTGTTGGGTGTCGGACATGGAGCGGTTCCACATCAGCGCCATGTCCGTGGTGCTGCACATGCCCGGCGCCGGTGCCGGCGCCGAGGCGCTGGAGTTGTGCATGGCCACAGCTGCCCGGCTCACCAGCGACATGAGCACCATTGCGCCCCTTGATGATGCTGATGACGGTGGTGCATGCGTTTGCTGTATTTATAGCACTAGTTTTGGGCACGCGTGTGTGTGAGAGAGATATAGAATCCCGCTGGAGAAGTGAGAGTGAGAGGCACACGCCACGGATCGATGCTCGTGTTCAGCCATTGGCGGCAGCAGCCAGCATGAGATGATGAAAGGATAATGGAGGGGTCAGCAGCAGTTTTTCAAACACACAGCCCAACCGCGTGGTGTATACATCAAAAACAGAGCCAAGTCCTTTTAATCATAATTTAATTTGATTTGATGCTCGCTAGGATGAGCATCATTTGATTTCGTTTCTAAAACCAGCAGTACGAAATGCTGCTTTGAACTTGCCTTTCCATTAAATAACGTCCAATTCAATGGGAATTGCATCACCCATATCTTCACCCCTGTACCCTCCTCAGGATCATGTAATGCTTTTGTATTTCTTCTGCATGCATCCTTTCTTTACACGCAAATATATTCATGTGGGGCCTCTTTGGTACAAAGAAAAAGTGAAGGAAAACATAAGAATACGATTTTTTCCTGTGGTGGTACTATTCATGCATTTGGTTCCCATGAATGGGGCGAAAGAAAATGGAGGAAATATTCCTTCGATCTCAATTTCAAAAGAAAAAAGCAGGAATTCTAACACGTACTTGTACCTCCTCTTCAATTTTCTATGCACAATAACATTGTAACTATACACGTTTATGTTGTTTTGGCTTTAATTTGCCAAGTTTATTAGGAATTTTTGTGTATTTTCAGTTCTGTGAACCAAACACCTAATTGACATAATTCATGTGTGTACTAATCATCTATTTTTGTGCATACATTTATATCATACCACAGTGCCTTTCATATTCCTGCGTTTTAGAATCCTGTAGACCAAAGGAGCACGTATTTTATGTACTTTTTGCCAGACTTCGCCTACCATGCATGAATCTCCTGTCATGCCCTAGCTCCCAAATGTCTCAGGGAAATTTTACTCATCAATCTCCCATGTATTCCTCAATAGCCTTATTGTTATTCTTCTCCCCCGTCTTCTCATACAGTCCTTGCATTGCCCGTGCCATTGTTTTCTCTCTGGACCTCCAGTTGCGCTTCTAAATTGGCCACCGGAGCCATTTGTTCCATAGGTGTTAAACTGTTAATGCTTCCTTTGTGTTATAATTCGACGAGTCGCCTCCTCTTATTGTGTCCATTATAAGCCAGATATCATATCTGAGAACTACCAGTTGGTCCAAAATATTAGAAGAATTTTGTGTTCTCCACCCGCGGTAAACTTTTGTTATTACATCACAAAATGTTTACAATTACTCACAAATTCAAAACACCTTAAATGTAGTCATCTGGATGCAGCAGCTCGGCAGAGTAGATACTGGGGTGTTGCACACCCGACAGCCAGAGCCATACGCCTGTGTCCATGCTTCTTAACCTGAAGACATGTACTGTACTGTATCGGCCGATGGACAATGGCGGTCTCCTGGGTCTCCCTTCAAACTTTCGGGACCTCTTATTTAATTGTGAGAGTTATGTCTCGCTTATTTAGCTGATCGGGGTCCTCCTCCTTTTCTAAAAAAACTCTTTTTCACACACATTGTATACATTTTTCAAATAAATCTAAACAGTTTATAGCATGTTTAACATTTTGAAAATCCGTAATTAACAATTTCAAATACATGATTCCTGACATTTTTCAAATACATGTCAGAAAATTTTCAAATAATCATTCCAATATTTTTTTGATGATATGAAATATTTATTTAACTATGGAAACATTTTTTAACATTGTAATTTGTTTTATTAAAAATCCACAAACAAAGTTTCAAGACTTATGAACTTATTTGCATGAAATATTTTTAAAATTACATGAACATTAATTACATTGTAAAAAATTTGCAAAAAATGTCACGTAATTGTTTTGAAACATGTGAATATTTTTTAAATATGACGGACATTTTCTAATGCTATCACTATTTAAAAAATTACACTAACAAAACATACACTACACTAGCATTTTTCTAATTCTTGTTGAATATTTTTTATAAAAATTAAGTACATTGAGTTTTTGGAATATATGTATACATAATATTTTTGAAAAAATACAAATGGGCAAGAACTGGTTTACAAGAACCTGCATGATTATTAGTCGGCCCATTTAGGGCGTCCTTCAGAACATTGTTCATGATTATGAATTTTAAAATGGTCATGTGATTGGAAACGTTTATTTGTAAACGGTCATGAGATTGGAAATTATTTATGAATTTTAAAATAGTCATGAGATTGGAAACATTTTGAACTATATGCCGCAGCTTGGGGGTGAGGACGTGTAACGCCCCAGATATACTTTCCATATTTGTATCCAACTTTTGCCGTCTCCGGCGCTTAGTTATATCTATTTCTCGGGTTCGGGTCTTTGTCTCCGTGTGTTGTTTTCTTTTTCGTGCATCTCTTATCATGTCATCTCGTGCATTGCATTTGCATACATGTTCATCTCATGCATTCGAGCATTTTCCCCGTTGTCCGTTTTGCATTCCGGCGCTTCGTTCTCCTCCGATGGTCATCTCTAGCTTTCTTTCGTGTTTGGGAATTAAACATTTCCGGATTGGACCGAGACTTGCCAAGCGGCCTTGGTTTACTACCGGTAGACCGCCTGTCAAGTTTCGTATCATTTGGACTTCGTTTGATACTCCAACGGTTAACCGAGGGACCGAAAAGGCCTCGTGTGTGTTGCAGCCCAACACCCCCCAAATTTGGCCCAAAACCCACCAAACTCTGCTCCATGCCCTAGAGCGTTCGATCACGATCGTGTGGGCGAAAACCGCACCTCATTTGGACTCTCCTAGCTCCACTTATGCCTATTAATACCCCCTCCATTCGGATCTCTTCTTCCCCCGTCCGAAACCCTAGTTTAAAAAAAAACAGATCATCGTCCTCCACCGCGCCGACGGACGTGTCCGCCCCCGGCCGGACAACGTCCGCCGCCGCCCGCCTCAGCCAGCCGGGTCGCGCCACGTGGCGCCGGACCACTTCGCCGACCGCGCCGCCAGCCCGCGGGCCCACGCGGGGCCCTCCCCGGCCCGCGAGACGCCGCCGCCCCCTTGACCGGGTCGGTGCCCTCCTTCCCCGAGCCCGGCCGTGCGCCGCCGCCGCTGTGGGTGCTCGCCGCCGCCGGCCCCGCCCACCGGAGCGCCCTGCCGCCCCGTCCAGCGACTCCGGTGGCCGAAGCCACTACGCCGCCGCCCCCGCTCTCCGCCGCCGCCTCCGCCCCTCGTCGCCCCGGCGCCCGACGCCGCCGTCCCTCTTCCTCCGGCGAGCCGCGACGAGCTCCGGCGACGCCCCGTTGCTACAGTGTTCCGGCGCCGCCTCGGTTTCCGTGCGGTTCCAGATCTCAGATCCAACCCCCCCCCCCCCCCCGTTGACTTTTGTCCAGAAACCCTAGTTTTTTATGCATTCTTTGACTGCTCGTATCTCCGCATCCGTAGCTCCGTTTTGGGCATATGATATATCAAAATCTTCGTCTCGACATGTACATCATTTCATTCCATTGCATCATTTGCATTTGAGGTCATCTTCATGCCCAAAATGCTGTTAGAAGGAGGCTTCGTGAGTTAAATTGCAGATCCGTTAGTTCATCATGCACTTTTGTCATTTTTGCCATGTTTAATTCGTGCATGATATGCCTGTGCCCCTTTGGGATGAATTGTTAAGCATTTTGTCTTCTTTCCAGAGGCGCCACCCATGCATTTTTAGGATGTGTGTGTTGTCTTGTGCAAGCTTGCGAAGAGAGGTACCTGAGATTGCTGATTTCAGAGACTTAGTGATTTTCACTAAGTCTGGGATATTTTAGTTCATGATGCTATATGTCCAGCTTGTTTCCTAGTGATCCGTGCCTCTTTTGAGGATGATCAGTAAGGGAGTTTTGATATTTATGTTATGCTCTATCCATCCATGTCTTTGTTTACATATGTGGAGTGCTCTAGGTTGACTCAATCGAGCTCAACTTTTGCTTCGTTGTTAATCTGGGCAGATCGTCAACTTGTTTGCGATTTTGCCGATGCTACCGTTAGTGTTCCATGCATGCTATGCCTTCGTTCTTGCCATGTGTAGCTAGCACATTGTGCCTTCTTGCTGGTTATATGCTTTCCTTGCCATGACTTGCACCGTAGTGAGTGCATCGAGCTCGTTTACATGCCTTCGTGAGTTATATTTCAGCGTGTCTCAGTTTTCACTAAGTCTGAAAACTGATTGTGTTCGAGCTATGTTCGTGAGCTCGGTAGAGTATTTTGTGAACCCTTTTGGCCCCAGGTCACTTTGGGTGTTTTGTTAAGCTTGTTGAGTAGCTCCATGCCATGTTCTTACTTGTCATGTTCAGGTTTTCTATCATGTTGTTTTGCTGCTCCGAAGAGAGCATCGTGATCTGAAATTTCAGACTAGTGTTAATTTCACTAAGTCTGGAAATCTGTTTTGCATTTGCGTTTTAGCCATGCTTGTTTGAACCTCTTAATGGATGAATTTGCCTATGGCTCAGTGCTAGTGTTTTGTCAACCATCTTGTGTACATCACTGCCATGTATTTTGTTTTCATGTTTGGTGGCTGTAGCATGTTCATTTCGTTGCATTTAGATGCCTACTTGCTGTAAATCGCATACCGGTGTCATATCTTAAAACGCTTGCCATTTCCAAACCGTAGCTCCGATTCCAATGATCTTTATATCGTTTTCAAGCGATTTCATCCCCTCTATCCAGTGGCACACTTGGTTTTCCAAGTTGATGCCAGGTTCATGCATTTCCTGTCATATCTTGCATTTTGCATCCCGCATCGCATCCCGCATAGTATATCGTCGTTTCATCATATTGCTTGGTCTTGCCCGTGGTTGATTGTATCCTTGTTGCTTGTTTGTCTTGTTGGGTAGAGCCGGGAGACGAGTTCGCTACCGAGGAGCCCGTTGAGTTTGCTTGTGAGGATCCAGTCAACTCTGACAACTGTGCAGGCAAGATGATCATACCCTCGAAATCACTACTATCTTTGCTATGCTAGTTTGCTCGCTCTTTTGCTTTGCCACTGCTACGATGCCTACCTTTTGCTTGTCAGCCTCCCAATTGCCATGTTGAACCTCTAACCCACCATTGTCCTAGCAAACCGTTGATTGGCTATGTTACTGCTTTGCTCAGCCCTTCTTATAGCGTTGTTAGTTGCAGGTGAAGATTGGAGCCGTTCCTTGTTGGAACATTTATTTACTGGTTGGGATATCACTATATTGCTATGTTATCTTAATGCATCTATATACTTGGTAAAGGGTGGAAGGCTCGGCCTCTCGCCTAGTGTTTTGTTCCACTCTTGCCGCCCTAGTTTCCGTCATATCGGTGTTATGTTCCCGGATTGTTGCGTCCCTTACGCGGTTGGGTTATAATGGGAACCCCTTGATATTTCGCCTTGATTAAAGCTTGTCCAGCAATGCCCAACCTTGGTTTTACCATTTGCCACCTAGCCTTTTCTTTCCCTTGGGTTCTGCAGACTCAAAGGTCATCTTATTTTACCCCCCCCCCCCCGGGCCAGTGCTCCTCTGAGTGTTGGTCCACCTGTCAGCTACCGGTGGCTACCAGGGGCAACTCTGGGCTGGCCTACCCGTACCTAAGACAATCTGAGTGTGCCCTGAGAAAGAGATATGTGCAGCTCCTATCGGGATTTGTCGGCACATTCGGGCGGTGTTGCTGGTCTTGTTTTAACCTGTCGAAGTGTCTTGAGTTACCGAGATACCGAGTCTGATCGGAACGTCTTGGGAGGAGGTCTATTCCTTCGTTGACCGTGAGAGCTTGTCATGGGCTAAGTTGGGACTCCCCTGCAGGGATTGATCTTTCGAAAGCCGTGCCCGCGGTTATGGGCAGATGGGAATTTGTTAATGTCCGGTTGTAGATTACTTGAACTAAACTTAATTAAAATGAAACAACCGTGTGTGTTACCGTGATGGCCCCTTCTCGGCGGAGTCCGGGAAGTGGACACGGTGTTGGAGTTATGCTTGCGCAGGATGTTCCTTTAGCTTCTCGCTCGTGCTTCGCCTTCTCTTCTCGCTCTCTTTTGCGTATAAGTTAGCCACCACATATGCTAGTCGCTTGCTGCAGCTCCACATATATTTGCCTTATCCATTCCTATGAGCTCAAATAGTTTTGATCGCGTGGGTGTGAGATTGCTGAGTCCCTGTGGCTCACAGATACTACAACTCCAGATGCAGGTCCAGGTGTTTCCGCTCCAGTTGACGATTACGAGCTCAAGTGGGAGTTCGACGAGGACTCTCAGCGATACTATGTGTCTTTTCCGGATGATCAGTAGTGGTGCCTAGTTGGGGTTATCGATTCAGGACCTTGTCGCATGTTGGGTTCTTTTCTATTTTGGCGCCGTAGTCGGGCCATGAGTGTTTGTTTGATGGATGTTATTTATGTACTCTGATGTGACGTGGCGAGTGTAAGCCAACTATGTTATCTCCCCCTTTTATTATATATTACATGGGATGTTGTAATGATTGCCTGACTTGCGACATTGCTTTCAATGCGGTTATGCCTCTAAGTCGTGCCTCGACACGTGGAAGCTATAGCCGCATCGAGGGCGTTACAAGTTGGTAATCAGAGCCTTCCCCGACCTTAGGAGCCCCATTGCTTGATCGTTTTTAGCAGCCGAGTTGTGTCTAGAAAAATGTTTTGAGTCCTTAGGAATTATATATCGGAGAGCTTAGGAATTCTTTTTACTTCCCAGTCTCCTCATCGCTCTGGTAAGGCATCCTGGCGTAGAGTTTTGACTCTTCTCTTCTCAAATTTCACTAAAAAAAATTTTTAGGATCACGCGAGTATTTTGGATTTGTTCCGATGGTTTTGTGACGAGAACATTGTTCTTGGTGCCTCCTGTCTTTAGGGGTTGTGGCAGTGTCCCGGCGAGTTGAGCTCCGAGGTGTTGTCGTCACAATTTTATCGTTGCAATTCTGGTATACTTGAGATATGTGCGCGACATCGAAAATCTCCTTTATGCAGTTCGTTGGTGAGATAACCTCGACGCCACCCAGTACTGGGGCGGGAGTTCGGGAGTATCGCCATAACTTGTATAACGGATGCTTTTCGAAGGTTGAGATAGATGGTTTCCGAAGTTTTCCTGGTTATGTGTTGAAGGATGGATACAGCTGGATGTAGGATTTGCTAGTTTGGGTGAGATATTGTGCTTCCCCTGTATCCCTAACACCTGATTGCATAACCAGAAAGGTTCGGGAATTTCATAGGTGGGAATTCTAGTAGCTCTAGTTCTTCTTCCACGGATATTGGTTTGAGATTGGGTTTTCTTACCGATTATTCGTTCTTGATCCGTACCTTGTTGAATTGTTTCTCTACCTTAATTCTTCGTGGCTTCGCAATTTATGGATATGTGACCATTTGAAGAGGAATGCATTCGTTCATTTTGTTCGGATGTGAAGACTATATGTTGCAATTTTCATTCAGTTGGATTCAGCTTCTATATTGTTGTCTATCAATGTGCTAATGGTGGTCAACCTCTTCAGGATGGCTCCTCCAACGCGCACGACTCCGAATCCTGATCCGCCTCCACCTCCGCCTCCTCCGGAAGCATGGCAAGCTGTGATGGCCGCTACTAATGCAAACACACAGTTGATCATGCAAATTCTCCAAGAGCGCAATCAAGGCAGTCAAGGGAATCAAGGCCACAATCAGCACCACTTTGCTACACTGAACCAGTTCCTTGCTAATGGCCCAAAGACGTTCAGCGGTTGTGTTGAGGCTACCGATGCTGACGATTGGCTAGTGGATCTGGGCAAGCATTTTGAATGCAGCAACGTCAGGCCTGAAGATTTCGTCAAGTTCGCTTCTTTCCAGCTCAAAGATCAGGCTGCAGAGTGGTTCCAGCAGTACAAGGATTCCAGAGGTGGACGTGTTATCACTTGGAATGATTTTCCGTCAAGATTTCCGCGCTCATCACATCCCTCAAAGTGTGGTTGAGAGTAAGCGTCAGGAATTCCGCAATCTGAAGCAAGGCTCTTTGTCTGTCTATGACTACAACAAGTTGTTCCAGAAGCTCGCCCGTTTTGCCAAGCAGGATGTTCCTGATGAGAAGAGCATGATCTATCAGTTCAGGGGTGGTCTTCGTGAGGAAATTCAGCTCGCTCTTGTCCTCTTTGAGCCGTTGAGATACGATGAGTTCTACAACATGGCACTGAAGCAAGAGGCTGCTCAGTTGAGGTGTGATGCTTCCAGGAAGCGTGCCAGAGATGTTACTCCGTCTTCCTCTACTCAAGTGGTCAAGCAGCAGAAGTTCTGGCTTCCTCCTCCTCCGTTCCGTCAGCCGTTTCAGCAGAAGAGCAAAGGTGGCAGTGGTTTCTCCCACCCACCCAACCCAGGCTTTCAGAACAAGTCTTCGTCTCAAGCGCCAAGATCGAGTGCTCCGTATCACCGTCCGCTTTCAGAGGTCACGTGCAACAAGTGCCAACAGAAGGGTCACTATGCCAACAAGTGTACCAACCAGAGGCGTCTTCCTCCTCCTCCTCCTGTCAGATCGGCAAGTACAGCTGTGGTCAAGCATAACCCCAAGTCCGCCAAGGTCAACTTGATGAATGCAGCTCAGGCAGAGGACTCGTCAGATGTGATCATGGGTAACCTTCCTGTTAATGATATTCCTGCAAATGTTCTTTTTGACACGGGTGCATCGCATTGTTTCATCTCGAGACCATTTTCATCTAAGCATGGGTTGCCTTTGCAAATTTTGCCTAGTCCTTTAGCAGTTGTCTCTCCCGGTAAGCGCATGCAGGCTAACTCCATCGTTCCGGATGTTTCTATCACTCTGGGTGACTACAAGTTCTTGGCTTCTCCTACGGTTCTTGGCAACTCGGATATCGATCTTATTCTCGGGATGGACTGGCTCTCTAAGCATAAAGCTCAGCTTGATTGTGCAGCCAGGCAGATTCAACTGACTCATTCGTCTGAGGATGTCATTGTCTTTGCCGCTCGGGATAATACCATCCGGTTGTTTTCTCTCAATGAGAAGGGTGAATTGGATGCCATCTCTCAAATTCCTGTCGTTTGTGAATATCAAGACGTCTTTCCAGAAGAGCTCCCAGGAATGCCTCCGCACCGGCCAGTTGAATTCGTTATTGAACTTGAGCCTGGCACGGAACCTGTGTGCAAACGTCCTTACAAGCTCGGCCCCGAAGAGTTGAAGGAGTTGAAGAAACAACTCGATGAGCAAGAAAGATTGGGTCTCATCCGGCCTAGTACTTCTCCGTGGGGTTGTGGTGTTCTTTTTGTGAAGAAGAAGGATGGATCGAGTCGACTTTGTGTTGATTACCGTCCAGTAAACAAGAAGACCATCAAGAACAAATACCCACTTCCCAACATCAATGAGCTGTTCGAACAACTCAAGGGTGCTCAAGTATTCTCCAAGCTTGATCTCCGTATGGGTTATCATCAGATTCGTATTCGTGAGCAAGATATTCCCAAGACGGCGTTCAGAACAAGCTTTGGTTCATATGAATACACCGTCATGTCTTTTGGCCTCGCCAACGCTCCTCCGACGTTCTCTCGCATGATGAACTTCATCTTCAACCCCTACACCAATGAATTCGTTTTGGTCTATCTCGACGACATTCTGGTTTTCTCGAAGAACAAGGAAGATCATGCCAAGCACTTGCGTTTGGTTCTTGACAAGCTCAGGGAACATCAGTTCTACGCCAAGTTCTCCAAGTGTGAATTTTGGCTCGATGAGGTTCTTTATCTTGGTCATATCATCTCTGCCAAGGGCATTTCCGTGAATCCTGAGAAGGTGTCTGCAATTGTGAATTGGGAACCTCCTCAGAACGTGAAGCAACTCCGTAGTTTCCTCGGTCTCGCAAGCTATTGCAGAAGATTCGTTGAAAACTTTTCTAAGATCGCCAAGCCTCTCTCAAATCTTCTTCAGAAGCACGTCAAGTACGTTTGGTCTCCGGAGTGTGATATTGCTTTCAACACTTTGAAAGAGAAATTGATCACTGCTCCAGTTCTGACTCCGCCTGATGAAACCAAGCCGTACGAGGTCTTTTGTGATGCCTCTCTCCAAGGTCTCGGTGCTGTACTGATGCAAGAGAAGAAAGTTGTTGCTTATACCTCTCGCCAGTTGAAACCTAATGAGAAGAACTACCCCACTCATGATCTCGAGTTGGCGGCAGTTGTGCACGCTTTGTTGACTTGGAGACATCTTCTATTGGGAAGGAAAGTGGACATTTTCACTGATCACAAGAGTCTCAAGTACATCTTCACTCAGCCTAATCTCAACCTCAGGCAGACTCGATGGGTCGAAATGATTCAAGAGTACAATCCGAGTATTGAGTATACTCCAGGCAAGGCTAATGTGATTGCTGACGCTTTGAGCAGAAAAGCATATTGCAACAGTCTGATTCTCAAGCCTTATCAACCCGAGCTTTGTGAAGCTTTCCGCAAACTTAATCTGCAAGTTGTTCCTCAAGGTTTCCTCTCTAACCTTCAAGTTTCTCCTACCTTGGAAGACCAGATTCGCCAAGCCCAGCTTCTTGATGATATGGTGAAGAAGGTGAAGATTGGTATTGCAAAGAGTCAGTCCAAGTACAAGTGCTACCGACTTGATGACAAGGACACTCTCTTCTTCGAGGATCGAATTGTTGTGCCCAAAGGTGAACTTCGTAAGGTGATCATGAACGAGGCTCACAACTCTCTCCTCTCCATCCACCCTGGGAGTACGAAGATGTATCAGGACCTCAAGCAAGCTTATTGGTGGACTCGAATGAAGCGCGAGATCGCTCAATTCGTGAATGAATGTGATGTCTGCAGAAGAGTGAAGGCAGAACACCAAAGGCCAGCTGGTCTCCTCCAACCTCTTGCCATTCCAGAATGGAAGTTTGACCACATTGAAATGGACTTCGTGACTGGGTTTCCAAAGTCCAAGCGTGGCAATGATGCTATATTTGTTGTCATCGACAAGCTCACCAAAGTGGCTCACTTTCTGCCTATCAAAGAGTCGATCACTGCAGCTCAATTGGCGGAACTCTATACCTCTCGCATTGTCTCTCTGCACGGTATTCCTCAAGTGATATCTTCAGACCGTGGCAGCATCTTTACCTCCAAGTTTTGGGATTCTTTTCAGAAAGCCATGGGCACCAACATCCGCTTCAGCACAGCTTTCCATCCTCAAACAAGCGGTCAAGTCGAGCGTGTCAACCAAATTCTTGAAGATATGCTCAGGGCTTGTGTGATCTCCTTCAGCATGAAGTGGGAGGACTGTCTTCCTTATGCTGAATTCTCTTACAACAACAGCTTTCAAGCAAGTTCGGGCAAGGCCCCTTTTGAAATTCTGTATGGCAGGAAGTGCCGTACCCCTCTCAACTGGTCTGAAACCGGTGAACGTCAGCTGCTGGGTAATGACTTAATCACAGAAGCAGAAGAAATGTGCAAAGTCATTCGTGATAACCTCAAAGCAGCTCAATCCCGCCAGAAGAGCTACTATGATAGTAAGCACCGTGATTTGGCTTTCGAGATCGGAGATCATGTTTACCTCCGCGTCTCTCCCATGAAAGGTACTCGTCGCTTCGGTATCAAAGGGAAGCTTGCCCCTAGATACGTGGGACCTTTCAAGATTGTCAGCAAGAGAGGCAACCTCGCCTATCAACTCGAGCTTCCTTCAAACTTTGCAAATGTTCATGATGTGTTCCATGTCTCTCAGCTTCGAAAGTGCTTCAAGACTCCTGACCGCACCGTCAACTTCGAGGACATTGAGCTCCAAGAAGATCTCTCTTATCGTGAGCACCCAGTTGCTATTCTTGAAGAGACTGAATGCAAGACTCGCAACAAGTCAATCAAATTTCTCAAAGTCAAGTGGTCTCACCATTCCGACCGTGAAGCTACCTGGGAACGCGAGGATCACCTCCGTTCTGAGTACCCGGAGTTCTTTCAGTCCTAGATCTCGGGACAAGATCTTTTTGTAGTGGTGGAGTGTTGTAACGCCCCAGATATACTTTCCATATTTGTATCCAACTTTTGCCGTCTCCGGCGCTTAGTTATATCTATTTCTCGGGTTCGGGTCTTTGTCTCCGTGTGTTGTTTTCTTTTTCGTGCATCTCTTATCATGTCATCTCGTGCATTGCATTTGCATACATGTTCATCTCATGCATTCGAGCATTTTCCCCGTTGTCCATTTTGCATTCCGGCGCTTCGTTCTCCTCCGGTGGTCATCTCTAGATTTCTTTCGTGTTTGGGAATTAAACATTTCCGGATTGGACCGAGACTTGCCAAGCGGCCTTGGTTTACTACCGGTAGACCGCCTGTCAAGTTTCGTATCATTTGGACTTCGTTTGATACTCCAACGGTTAACCGAGGGACCGAAAAGGCCTCGTGTGTGTTGCAGCCCAACACCCCCCAAATTTGGCCCAAAACCCACCAAACTCTGCTCCATGCCCTAGAGCGTTCGATCACGATCGTGTGGGCGAAAACCGCACCTCATTTGGACTCTCCTAGCTCCACTTATGCCTATTAATACCCCCTCCATTCGGATCTCTTCTTCCCCCGTCCGAAACCCTAGTTTAAAAAAAAACAGATCATCGTCCTCCACCGCGCCGACGGACGTGTCCGCCCCCGGCCGGACAACGTCCGCCGCCGCCCGCCTCAGCCAGCCGGGTCGCGCCACGTGGCGCCGGACCACTTCGCCGACCGCGCCGCCAGCCCGCGGGCCCACGCGGGGCCCTCCCCGGCCCGCGAGACGCCGCCGCCCCCTTGACCGGGTCGGTGCCCTCCTTCCCCGAGCCCGGCCGTGCGCCGCCGCCGCTGTGGGTGCTCGCCGCCGCCGGCCCCGCCCACCGGAGCGCCCTGCCGCCCCGTCCAGCGACTCCGGTGGCCGAAGCCACTACGCCGCCGCCCCCGCTCTCCGCCGCCGCCTCCGCCCCTCGTCGCCCCGGCGCCCGACGCCGCCGTCCCTCTTCCTCCGGCGAGCCGCGACGAGCTCCGGCGACGCCCCGTTGCTACAGTGTTCCGGCGCCGCCTCGGTTTCCGTGCGGTTCCAGATCTCAGATCCAACCCCCCCCCCCCCGTTGACTTTTGTCCAGAAACCCTAGTTTTTTATGCATTCTTTGACTGCTCGTATCTCCGCATCCGTAGCTCCGTTTTGGGCATATGATATATCAAAATCTTCGTCTCGACATGTACATCATTTCATTCCATTGCATCATTTGCATTTGAGGTCATCTTCATGCCCAAAATGCTGTTAGAAGGAGGCTTCGTGAGTTAAATTGCAGATCCGTTAGTTCATCATGCACTTTTGTCATTTTTGCCATGTTTAATTCGTGCATGATATGCCTGTGCCCCTTTGGGATGAATTGTTAAGCATTTTGTCTTCTTTCCAGAGGCGCCACCCATGCATTTTTAGGATGTGTGTGTTGTCTTGTGCAAGCTTGCGAAGAGAGGTACCTGAGATTGCTGATTTCAGAGACTTAGTGATTTTCACTAAGTCTGGGATATTTTAGTTCATGATGCTATATGTCCAGCTTGTTTCCTAGTGATCCGTGCCTCTTTTGAGGATGATCAGTAAGGGAGTTTTGATATTTATGTTATGCTCTATCCATCCATGTCTTTGTTTACATATGTGGAGTGCTCTAGGTTGACTCAATTGAGCTCAACTTTTGCTTCGTTGTTAATCTGGGCAGATCGTCAACTTGTTTGCGATTTTGCCGATGCTACCGTTAGTGTTCCATGCATGCTATGCCTTCGTTCTTGCCATGAGTAGCTAGCACATTGTGCCTTCTTGCTGGTTATATGCTTTCCTTGCCATGACTTGCACCGTAGTGAGTGCATCGAGCTTGTTTACATGCCTTCGTGAGTTATATTTCAGCGTGTCTCAGTTTTCACCGTCTGAAAACTGATTGTGTTCGAGCTATGTTCGTGAGCTCGGTAGAGTATTTTGTGAACCCTTTTGGCCCCAGGTCACTTTGGGTGTTTTGTTAAGCTTGTTGAGTAGCTCCATGCCATGTTCTTACTTGTCATGTTCAGGTTTTCTATCATGTTGTTTTGCTGCTCCGAAGAGAGCATCGTGATCTGAAATTTCAGACTAGTGTTAATTTCACTAAGTCTGGAAATCTGTTTTGCATTTGCGTTTTAGCCATGCTTGTTTGAACCTCTTAATGGATGAATTTGCCTATGGCTCAGTGCTAGTGTTTTGTCAACCATCTTGTGTACATCACTGCCATGTTTTTTGTTTTCATGTTTGGTGGCTGTAGCATGTTCATTTCGTTGCATTTAGATGCCTACTTGCTGTAAATCGCATACCGGTGTCATATCTTAAAACGCTTGCCATTTCCAAACCGTAGCTCCGATTCCAATGATCTTTATATCGTTTTCAAGCGATTTCATCCCCTCTATCCAGTGGCACACTTGGTTTTCCAAGTTGATGCCAGGTTCATGCATTTCCTGTCATATCTTGCATTTTGCATCCCGCATCGCATCCCGCATAGTATATCGTCGTTTCATCATATTGCTTGGTCTTGCCCGTGGTTGATTGTATCCTTGTTGCTTGTTTGTCTTGTTGGGTAGAGCCGGGAGACGAGTTCGCTACCGAGGAGCCCGTTGAGTTTGCTTGTGAGGATCCAGTCAACTCTGACAACTGTGCAGGCAAGATGATCATACCCTCGAAATCACTACTATCTTTGCTATGCTAGTTTGCTCGCTCTTTTGCTTTGCCACTGCTACGATGCCTACCTTTTGCTTGTCAGCCTCCCAATTGCCATGTTGAACCTCTAACCCACCATTGTCCTAGCAAACCGTTGATTGGCTATGTTACTGCTTTGCTCAGCCCTTCTTATAGCGTTGTTAGTTGCAGGTGAAGATTGGAGCCGTTCCTTGTTGGAACATTTATTTACTGGTTGGGATATCACTATATTGCTATGTTATCTTAATGCATCTATATACTTGGTAAAGGGTGGAAGGCTCGGCCTCTCGCCTAGTGTTTTGTTCCACTCTTGCCGCCCTAGTTTCCGTCATATCGGTGTTATGTTCCCGGATTGTTGCGTCCCTTACGCGGTTGGGTTATAATGGGAACCCCTTGATATTTCGCCTTGATTAAAGCTTGTCCAGCAATGCCCAACCTTGGTTTTACCATTTGCCACCTAGCCTTTTCTTTCCCTTGGGTTCTGCAGACTCAAAGGTCATCTTATTTTACCCCCCCCCCCCCCGGGCCAGTGCTCCTCTGAGTGTTGGTCCACCTGTCAGCTACCGGTGGCTACCAGGGGCAACTCTGGGCTGGCCTACCCGTACCTAAGACAATCTGAGTGTGCCCTGAGAAAGAGATATGTGCAGCTCCTATCGGGATTTGTCGGCACATTCGGGCGGTGTTGCTGGTCTTGTTTTAACCTGTCGAAGTGTCTTGAGTTACCGAGATACCGAGTCTGATCGGAACGTCTTGGGAGGAGGTCTATTCCTTCGTTGACCGTGAGAGCTTGTCATGGGCTAAGTTGGGACTCCCCTGCAGGGATTGATCTTTCGAAAGCCGTGCCCGCGGTTATGGGCAGATGGGAATTTGTTAATGTCCGGTTGTAGATTACTTGAACTAAACTTAATTAAAATGAAACAACCGTGTGTGTTACCGTGATGGCCCCTTCTCGGCGGAGTCCGGGAAGTGGACACGGTGTTGGAGTTATGCTTGCGCAGGATGTTCCTTTAGCTTCTCGCTCGTGCTTCGCCTTCTCTTCTCGCTCTCTTTTGCGTATAAGTTAGCCACCACATATGCTAGTCGCTTGCTGCAGCTCCACATATATTTGCCTTATCCATTCCTATGAGCTCAAATAGTTTTGATCGCGTGGGTGTGAGATTGCTGAGTCCCTGTGGCTCACAGATACTACAACTCCAGATGCAGGTCCAGGTGTTTCCGCTCCAGTTGACGATTACGAGCTCAAGTGGGAGTTCGACGAGGACTCTCAGCGATACTATGTGTCTTTTCCGGATGATCAGTAGTGGTGCCTAGTTGGGGTTATCGATTCAGGACCTTGTCGCATGTTGGGTTCTTTTCTATTTTGGCGCCGTAGTCGGGCCATGAGTGTTTGTTTGATGGATGTTATTTATGTACTCTGATGTGACGTGGCGAGTGTAAGCCAACTATATTATCTCCCCTTTTTATTATATATTACATGGGATGTTGTAATGATTGCCTGACTTACGATATTGCTTTCAATGCGGTTATGCCTCTAAGTCGTGCCTCGACACGTGGGAGCTATAGCCGCATCGAGGGCGTTACAGGACGTCCTTCAACGCCTTGACAATGGCCTCCTTGGCATCACCGGTCAATATGGCTTCGGGGAGTCTGATGAGGTGCCTCTTGAGAAGGTGGGAGACGAGCATCCACACCCGACGCGGGTGGAGCTTCAGCATGGTGACCTGGTGGACCAAAAACATGCAGAAAACAACAACTGGCACTGGGCACTGGGTTAATAAGTTAGTTCTAAAAAATGATATAAAATGACATATAAAGTATACAAGTTTGATAATATAATAGCATGAAATAATAAAGTTATAGATACATTGAAGACGTATCACCAACATCGAGAAACAGTTGCTGGCTAGCTTGGAATTCAGGCGTTGTCCCTGGGGAGGCATGCGGAGCGGCGAGTAGCGGGAGTAGGTGTCGGAGGTGCCGGATGAGCAGAATGATGAGGCGGCTGCCACGACGTCCTCGGACCGCGCGCAGCCCCCGCCTCTTGCTGAATCACCATCGGAGCTAGCGCTGACCCGGCCGCAGGGAGGGCGAGGATCACCTGTGAGGTCTGAGCGTTATCACCCACATCACACGGGTCAGGGGGTGTCGAACGAAACGTACTCCGCCCACCACTGCACTGTCGCCCTCACCGGTGAATCGGCCTGATCCATCGCCCACAGAAGCACCTCTAGAGCGTGCTTGTGCTTTGCTTGCCCAAACAACGCCTCCTCCTCTGCCTTTGTCAAGATGTTGTGAATCGCCATGTTTCCACGCGCATCTCCACCCTGGTGCTGAACCAGGAGCCGATCTCGGACAGTCGGGCACATCTTCATGCATCGCCGCCCGCGAACCTCCTCAGCTGCTCCTCCTCGATCAGCACCATCGCCGCACTTGGTCGCATTGGCCAAGGTGGGGGAGGAAGTTGAAGACGGAGCGCGAGTGAATTAACTCACCCTGCCAACCACCCAAAGTAAACCCCCCACGATCGACGAGCCCACCATGCGCGGCCTTCAAGGTGCTTGTCGTGGTGGACCCATCTGCTTCCTCGAGACGTGCAACGTGGCAGGGAAACGTGTCCGAAGTACCTGAACCAGCTGCTCCCCTGAACCGGTCCATGAGTCCACCACACATCCTCGCTCTTCAACGAGCAGGAGTCTCGCGTCGGAAGCGGGGGCACCACCACCCCATGGTGGTATGCGAGCTGGCCCGCCGCCTTTATGTCCGGCTCATACCACGCCGGCCACCGCGAGACGCCGCCGGAATCGCCAGAGGCGAAACGTGCCGTGCCATGTCGAAACACTCTAGGACCTGGTCTATAATAAGACAATGTTGTGCCGTCTTAAGAAAAATGAGATACTAATTGTCGTCATCGATCTATTTGTGTACCATTTGCATCGTTATGCACTATCATCACGACTCTTATAATCTTTAAAAAAAATGGATATTGGTCCGTGTAAGTGCTGGCCAGACGTCCTCATCGTATGCCGGTCAATTTTAGCACCATTTGCAACATGGCTGTTGTGTAATGTAATGACACATCTTGACTGACGTCTGCAATGGGCTAGCTAGTATTGTAAATATGATAGTAGCTAAGCTGTTTGTTAATGTAAGAGGGAAATCAACCCTCGGTCTTTGCAATGATTGATACGTACAACCATAAATTATTGATTACTAGAAAATGTGTATGTGCGTTGCAAACGGGAGAACACAATGATCATATGATAAGATCAATTAGCAACAGTGCAACACTCAATCATACTTGTGGTTGCATGATATGGGAGGTTGGCCACTGGAGGAGGAGCGGCGCCCTTAGCTGCGCCGTCCACTCCACATCCACGGTGGCCACCGAAGCTGAGAGGGCAATCGGGTCTCCTCGCACACCCCTCTTCCATGTATCCTCGATGGGACATAAAGATCTGTATCCTTCTGATATTCTCATCGTAGTTCAGTTCTCCTAATCGAGTCATAACAAACTTTTGCTTGGTTGGCTGGGTCAATGATCTAGATTCCATGATAAGGGTCATGAGTTGGTGGATCGACTATGATCATTCAATAATGTTAAGCAAATGAATCCCGTTCTGTTCTTCTCCTTGTCGTCGTTGTTGTTGTTCCTTAAGGTCATGAGTTGGTGGATCGACAAATATATATTATTGATCATTCAATAATGTTAAGCAAATGAACCCCGTTCTGTTCTTCTCCTTGTCGTTGTCGTTGGTGTTCCTTAAGGCGCAGATTGCGCTCATCGACTAGAAGCTCGGAGAAGCGCTGGAGCTCTGCATCATTGGTGGGTGCATTCTCGTCCTCGATGGTCTCATACTTCCCCGTGGTCAAGTCCACCATAGCCACCTTCTCGGCCAGCAACTTGTAGCCAATGTTGAGCAGGTCAGCCATGTTCTTCGATGTCGCGTTGCCCATTGGCAAAATGGCCTCCCCGAACAACGGTGCCTACGGACACATGTTTTAGTTTGTAGGGACTACTACATATATATGGACATAATAAGCTACTTAAACGCGATGAAGGGTAAGGTGGTTGATCACTTGTACATACTTCCTCGGTCCCAAAATAAATGACTCAACTGTGTACTAACTTTAGTATAAAGCTAGTATAAAGTTGAGTCACTTATTTTGAGATAGAGGGAGTATGTACGTACGTACCGGAGCCTGGATGTAGAGGTAGTTCTGCTTCCGCACGCGGTTGCCATTGTGTAAGAGCATGCGAACCTGCCAGTCGGCCAACACGGCGCTGGCGTGCGAGGAGGTGTCGGTGACCGGGCGGTGGCTATTGCGCCTGCTGTGAAACCAGTTGAAGGCGCCCCGCTTGGCCGGCACATTTTCGTGCACTGCACACCCTGCGCCTACAGAGATAACCAGGTATTTCATATAATCCACGCCGCTGGGGTGGAACTCCGGATTCCTGAGAAGCTGCTCCCTGGTGATCTTGGATATGGCAGCCATTGTGGGGTTGTTGCCGCCGTCGATGAGGTGGTATTTCGACTGCTCCATGTCACTGACCCAGATATCAAAGTAGTGTGCTGGGAAGTAGGTTGGCGTGGCCGTCGATGGCGGGCCAATGCTGACATCCGGCAGTTCTGGTCCGGCCTCTTCAACTAGTTCTTGCTTGGCATCCTGGAACGAGGAGAAGGTGAGAGGCTCGAGACTATTGGCGTCGAACGTAGGCGCCGCGAGCTTGCTCAGGGTGTGCTCACCGCTGACTTCCTTGATCTTGTTTTTCTGCAGGAACGTGCCATCGTACTTGGGCCCCCGCGACGCGCTTAGCAGGTCCAGCGGCCGCCGCCACCACCTGCGACAAACAGTGAGAATTAATTACACATTGTCTACCGACCAAGATGACAACTTAGTTTCTCGAATACCTACCTCTTGGAAGGGAAGATATTAGGTCCGTTGTTGACATAGAAATCCTGGATTTCCCGAGGAGTGTACTTTGTCCGTTTGTTCGTGTTTGGCGCCGCCAACATTGTTGCGATGATGGCGCCCGTGCTCATGCCTGCGATCACGTCGAAGTAGTCCGCTATCCGGGCATCTTCCCCGTCAATCGCCTAATCACATCAACAGAGATGGACCGGCTTACTTGGTCGAACCACATAACATAACATTTCAAGAGAGACGTGGTTGACTTACTTGGAGCTTTTCCTCGAGGCATTTGAGGACAACCGTCGGGATGAGCCCGTGTATCCCGCCGCCATCGATGCTCAACACCGTGATGAGCTCCCCAAACTTGGGTGGTGGGAGCCGTGGACGTGGTGTCAGCTCCGGTGATCCTTGTTCCAGCAACGGGGCCGTTGGTCCTCCTTCCTCCTCCTCCGGCATGAGAAGTGGTGTCTCGAGCTCGGCATCCTTGTTGTTCGCCATGAAATAGACGAGAGGGAAGGCAGGAGGAAGAGATCGGGCGAGCGAGAGACGGACAACCTCACTTGGCTGCCTAGCTTGGAGGAGATCGGGCTAAGGAAGGCAACCCTCCCTCGCATATTGTGTTGAATCAATCAAGGGTTTAATTATATATAAATAAAAAGGAAGGAAGGCAAGCGTCGGACTAAGGTTGTGAGAGAGCGACCGACCACCAGCAACCAATCTTGATTCTGCTTGGAGGAAGACAAATGGCATCTCTTATCAAATAAATAAGGGAGCGCCTGCAACCCTCAGCTGATTGAGAAATAACTATTTCTCGACCAGCTGATGTCACGCCGTTTGTTTCATTCGATTTTCCTTTGCCGGCGGTTGTTGACTCGTCTTCAATGAAACCGCCTGAATTTTCTCCAAATTTGTGTCGTTTTGCACATAGTTTGGCCAAATTTTGATCGACTTTGGTTTTCAAAAAGCGGCGTCTAGGGCGACCTTGGAGCGGCGATTGGGAAACCAACCGTCTCCACGCCGATTTTACCGCCGGCTCGTTCTCAGGCGGCGCTATTTCAAGTGCGCGCGCGGGGGTGGGGGGGGGGGGGGGGGGGGGGGGGGGCGAACATCTGTACAACCGACCGCGAACCCATCTCCATTATACACTTCCAATCGAAACGTGGCCACAGAGACGTACGTTTCCATATAGTACTGCATATATGTTGGGCATTTGGAAAATCCCTCACATGTATCACACCACGTTACGGTCGGTCAAGTGGCGTGCGTGCAGCGCAGCCTAACCCCACCAGCTTTGAAGAAACTCCATTGACAGAACGGCCAAAAGGTAAAAAATCAAAAGGGAACAATTGCGTTGAAGCCTTTTTCTTTCTAGAATAGTACATGCGTTGGATTTTTGTGGAGCTCCGGCTTCTTCCCGCAAAACGAAGCCAAAGAGGATATGCGACGTCGCTGTGCTGCTCACCGCAGCCGTCCTAGAGTGCCGCAATGATTCCGCCCGCGAGGCCACCATCGTCCATCGCTCACAAGTTCACAACGACCCAAAGGAGAGGCGAGATCTTTTTGTGCTGAGGGTCCCGGCCAAATTTATTTATCATCGTCGCGATACTACAAATTTGGAAATCGTTTCTCGCACAGAACACTCGTTCTTCCTATGACCCAGGGGACATGCCCAGGCCACGCCGGCCAGGCTTGTGGGGCCTTGGGACCTCGTTTGACCTAATTCCAGCGCTATATAATCCCTTCCTCCAAGGATAAATGAGAGAGAAAGTTTTATCGCGTTCTATGATACAGAGTCACAGCCAACCCTGGGACCTCCGTTTGACCTAATGTAATGCTGATATTTTTTTGCCAATATACCATGATAGTTATTTCTTCACGAAATAATTACGCGAGTGTAACGCTTGTGCAAGTTTGTTGTAAAAAATCATGAATATTTTTACCTTTTCCAAAATTAATATTTTGTTTTTGAAAAAAGGGGCACCTGCCCATGTTTTTTATTCTTATTTTGAAATCTTGTCAAAATATATTCAAGATTGGTTTTGTTTGCAAGGCTTCATTACCAGAAACATAAATGTGCAAACAAATCGTGGATCTAACTTTGGTGTTCAAAAGATAAAATTGATACAATGTTTTAATCATACTGTCAAAAAAGTATGGGTGGGTTGCACTGTTCGGCACGAATCGCGGCGCAGCTATCAACGACCGGTAGTTAATCCAGTCTCTTTGTTTCGCCCCATTCGGGAGGAATGTGGGGGGATTCCCGTCCACGGTAGAGTTGGAGGCCACACGCGGCCGTCCGGCAACCCTGACCTCGTCCGCACGGTCACGGTCGTCCTCGGCATGCCTCAGCCATCCACGACCTCACTTCCCGGAGGACACCTGACCTGAGCGCACGGGACGTGTTCGACGGAAGGTCTGGACGCCAAGAGCTAAGAGGTGAGCCCATGTTCTCCATGTCACCTTCATCCCTATGGGTATGGCAGGAACCAAATGTGTGCATGCATTGCAGAAGGCTTTAGCTACTCGTGTGTCAAGGCCTCCCTCGAGTTGCAATCATGGCGTGATGAGGTGCATGGCCGGTGCCTCCATGATGATTGTCGTTGTTGCCCTAAAGTCTAGCACGCCAAGTCGCCAAGTGCAACCCTTGACGACAATTCCGAGTCCGGCAACCTATGTACCGGGTCTTGTGGAGGTATTCATTGTCCCAACTCCATCACCACTCGTTTCGCCACCCTTGGGCTGTTGGGCAGAAATAATGTCGGCATGACTGCAACACAAGCGCACTGATCACCATATTAGCCAAAGATTATCGAACCGCGGGAGCAAAGCGTAGCCCCGCTCGCGCCCAAACCGTGATTTGAAAATAGTCCATCCATTAATTACATATGACGGGTATCCTCCTGCTACATCAAGATTAAAATGAATAGCTTTGCTTGCTGGGTGAGTAGATGGATGGTAACCCAGCCTAGTGTTTGTACGGCTGATACCTTGCCCAGATCTCAGTTTTAGGATATGTTCCGAGATGCATTGTGATTGCACATAGAGTAGCTCTGTGATTTTTCATCAAATTAAGAATCACTATGTCTGCATCAAGATCAAATATTTTGAATTTACGATATATAGTCATCTGCAAGCACAACTGGCACGAGTGTAGCTATGCCATCTCAGCTCATCTTGTGCTAGAACATTACATGATTATGCCAACTGGCTCATTACAGTATTATTACGCCCACCAGCTAATACTTGTATAAATCAGAGAAAGTGACTTAAAAAAGAAAATAAATAACAACAACAAGTATTATTATGCGACTCTTCTCAAAACAACAACAAATAAACAAAGAATTTGATGAGACTGGCTGTGATGGGCCTTGATCGTGAGCCTGTGATCAAACTAGATGGCAGTTGCACGATGGAACCTGGTCCTCGTGGTGGTTCTTGGGGACATGCACGCCGGCGTGGGTGAGCATGGCCCAGATGTGGGTGATGAACTCGCCGCCGTTGCTCAGTGCCAGCGCGTGCGCCTCCGGGCCCGCCGATGGCCTGCGCGCCACGAACACGAGAAGTTCTGCCCAGAACTCGAGTAGCATCCCCCACACTCTCTCGTCCTCAAGCAAGTCACCACCGCTACTGCTAGTGGCCTCCAACTGCTTCCCCAGCTTGACACCCTTCACCATGGCCGACTTCTGCTCGTCCTCTTCTCCTTGACCGAACTTCACCAGACGCTCACGGCGGTCACCAGTATTGCAACAGCTCTGGAAGAAACTACTGAGCTCCCCCTTGATGTCCTTGTACACCTTCTTCGTCCATGCCTCATTGTCCGGGAGGAGCCCCGGCTCGTAGGCCACCAAGTATGCGCAGTACCTCGACAACGTCAGGGCAGCCTGGCCGTGTGGTGGGAGAGGGTGCTTCTGTTTGTCCCTCATCTCAAATAGGGCCGTCGCGATGTGCCACACCACTATCATTGTTGCGGTGCTCATCTTGGGGTCGCATGCCCACTTGAGGTTAAGGAAGCGTTGCCTTTCCAACGTAGCCATGCCGTTGCTGAAGTGTCTGCCGCAGCTTGGGGTGAGGACGTCCTTCAACGCCTTGACGATGGCCGCCTTTGTGTCACCGGTGACGATGGCATCGGGGAGCCCGACGAGGCGCCTCTTGAGCAGGCGGGAAACGAGCATCCACACCCAACGCGGGTCGAGATAGTGGGGCTTGAGCATGGTGATCTGGTGGACCTTGATGACGGCGTGGGAGCGGTGCTTCGCCCATAGCGTGCCCTTGGCGACCCTCCCGGCATGCCCCTTCTGCTGGAGCATTGTCTTTCGGGCATAGGTGTACATCACCGACACAATGAACCAATCAGAGAGCACGTACTGCAAGAATTCATATGCCTCGACGGCGAGGAGGGTGAGCGTGAGGAGGAAGGTGACGATGAGGTCGGAGGAGGAGCAAACCATGCCGAAGAGGAAGTTCACTTGGTGGACAAAGCACTTGTACTGCACCACCATGTCGATCGACAGGCCGATGAGCCCCCGAAAGAGGGAGCCTAGCACCTTGAAGATGTGGCCATTGCCTGTGACGAGGAGCACGGTGATGCAGTATAAAAAGATGAAGACGATGGAGATGACAAAGTTGGCTATGAATAGCCCTGGCTTGGACAATGCCAACGGGATGATGGCCTGGTAGTACTCGTCTAGAAACCTCAGCTCCAGTTCCACCACCTCGAAAGCCCTCTCAGCATTGGCAACCTCGTCCTCGTGCCCCTCGAGGGCGAGGAGTCCCCGGAGGACGAGATCGCGCGCTTGTAGGGTGTCCGCCTCTGCCATGTGGAAGTGCTCCATCTTTCGTCGAAGCAGCTTGAAGAGTGCGACGGCAAGGCAAATGTTCTCCAACTTGTGCTTCCTACTCAAATTGTACCTGAATATGGGGTCACTATTGGCGAGGTCCCATATGTTACATACCCGGACCAGCTCGGACTTTTTGACCTCTTCCTTCCCATTTGGACTTCCATCTCCAAGGAGAATTTTGTTGATTTCTTCTTCTTGGATCTTGAAGCCATGGGGTGTCACCTCCCTCTTGAGCCGTCTCTCTCCCATGACCGCGTAGTTGCAAACCCTCATTATACCGGCGCCAACTGCGTGTTCGTCATCACAGAGCAATTGCCGACGCTTGTTGACGAGTTGCACCATGTAGCCGGAGATGAGGGCGGCGTTCTTCGCGAGGTCGAAGGAGCGCTTAGCAAGGTAGATGCACATGGAGCGCTTGCACATCTTGACGACGCTGAAGATCCAGAGGATGATGAAGAAGGACTTGACGCCAAAGCCATGCACGTAGGTGTAGATGAGGTACCCAATCCACGCCATGCGTGCAGCCTCCTCGACGGCATCAAAGAAGCTGTAGCGGCCGACGCCGCGCGCGAAGGCATCGGTGGCGGGGGCAACCATGGCGTAGACCTTCTTGCGGAGGAGCTCGACGAGGATCATCCAGAGGAGAATGAGTTGCGCACGGGGTTGGTTGCCGGTGTCGGGTGGCTTGCTCTTGGCCTATGAACAAGGTTTAAAATTTCAACAAAATTTCTAACAGTTCAATAATTCATACTAGCACCAAAATATATGCAACCTCAAAATTTCGTCCTAGATTCAAACAAGTTTAAACCAAATACAAATTCGGTCAAAATCCATTAAAATCGAGTGAACATCGATAGATCAAAACCCAAAAGAATTCTCAAAAAATGGATATTTCACTAAGGTTTGGTAATTCTTTTTCCTTCAACAAAATTTTACCTGGGAGAACATGTAGGACATGAAGGGGAGAAAGAGAGCGAAGGAGGCGCGGAAGAATATGCGGGTGGCGGTAGAGTGGCCGCGGCCCCGGCCCGAGAGGCGTCCCGAAACTCCAAGGAGGAAGAGGGCGGTGCCGAGCATGGTCATGAGGACCGTTGTGGTGACCATGAGCCGCTCCGTGGTACGCATGTCGGCGGACACCGTGAAGCTGGCCACCAGCGTGGCCGCCGGGGTGGCACACACCGTGACATTGTTGATGATGATGTCGCGGCGGGCGCTGGAGTTGTACATTGCCGCGGCAGCCCGGCTCACCGGCGACAGCAGCACCATAGCCCCGCCCCCCTCCTCAGGAAGACGCTGGTGGCTGGCACATGTGTTTGCATTGTGCTCTTATGTTTGTGGTATTTGTACTGCCAGTTTTGGCATGCGTGTGCCACAATGTGGGACAGAATTTCAGTCAGGGTAAGAGGCAAGGCATGGATCGATGCTGCCTGTGTGCAGTGTGCACAAAGCCTTGGGCAACATCTGCTTGAGCTGGATTCCTAGGCACTTCTCCATGTGCCCGGGTCTTTAATTATTCTCAGAATTGGACGATCGACAAGCAAAGGGGCTAGGAAGAGCATCCATCTTATGATGGACTTATATTTTGAGAACTACTCCCTCTGTCCCACAATGTAAAACGTTTTTGCAAGCTATGTTAGTTATAACATCCTGCTTTGAGAATGCCCTATTTCAAAACAGGCGGTCTTGGGGCTTGTAGAGCTTGCCATGTTACCTTAAAAAAAATGTGACTTCTTGTACATATTGCCCCTCTTTTAGTCCATATCTAATAGGCTCGTCTCAGTTTCTTATGAGAAGGCTGAGGTACTGCACGACGCCACAACAAAGACCGAACGTGTGCCCTCTAAGGTTTCGGTTGAGAAGAGCGTCATCCAATGATGCCAACATGCAAACCCACATACCTCATGGAAAACAAAGGCACATTGTATGTCCAGCCTAATTGGAAGGTTCATCATCATACAGTTTACTACGTTAGAACTATATCATGATTGAGAACAAACACACCCACATAACCAAAAGGATCATTAGAATCACCTGGGAATAAACCATGGGCGTTTTCTCTGGTTTGAGGGTGTGCATACATCATCCGCCCGTACCGTACGGTGCATAAAAGAATCCCTGCTGCTGCAACCTGGGACATACATGCGCACGGCAAAGATCGATGCTTTCGTGCGCGTCGCTTCCACGACCAAGAACACAGCAGGTCTTTATATATTCTCAGAACTATGTGATGGGCAAAGAACAGATGCATTTGTCAGTGGCTAGGACGACAAAGCAAAAGGCCAGACAGAAGAACATATCACACAAAAGGATAACCAGGAAGAGAACGCTTCTTTACCTTTCGCTAAAGCTAAGTTAGCTTCTAGCATACTTGAGCCTCGTTTGTTTGGGCTGCGGTTACGACAGAAGTGGCTGTAATTTGCTTGTTCCAAGTATTTGAAAATTTTATTTCATCATACTATTTGAAAATGCTAGCTCAAGTATGAATAAACCAATCACGTTTATATCTCCCTCCCTGCATAGAACAACGGTGCAAAGAGAATCCGCTAGTCCATATACTAATTATTAAGTGTTCATACAACCGAAAAGATGTAACAAAAGAGAGCAAAACAATTCAGTGTAAATATGTATTACCTCTGTTTATAAATGTAAATTGAACTGGCCAAACATCTTATATTTAGGAACAGAGGGTGTAGATGTTAGTACAGACAACAATCTATCTAGCTTGTCATGCCATAGATAAAGAGATCTTGATCCTATCACACAAGGCATTCGTGTAGCCATCATCAGATGTAGTCAGAATGTCAGAATGTCATTGACACACTCACGGCGGCTTGCAGCATGAGCTTGTCAGGGGAGGACCAGTAGAGGCCAGGAAGAACATGTTAATTAAGCTTTCAGCACACTCCTTCCTTTCATCTATATACGGCCATTTAGTTAATCACTACGTCAATCTATTTTACGCTTGATCAACCTGAACAACTTATATGTTAATGTAAGGCGTTTTTTTGGTTTTGCATAGGGCATAAAAAACATCATACATTTTGTTATAGAGGATGTAATACCCAATAAACCTTGATGGGGGCAAAGAATAGATGCATTAGTTAGTACAAGCAAAGGCCAGCAAGAACATGTTTCACAAAACGAGGACTCATCCATTAGGAAGAGTAGCTTTCAGCTTAGGCTAAGGCTTTAGCCAAGCCAGCTCATCCATAGGTGATGTTTCTTTGTGCCCATCACCAAATCTTGAAAAGGACAGACCGAGTGCACATAAGCTCCCACACAAGGTAGGGTCTAGGGAGAGATTATAGGAACCAAGTCTTACCCCTGTGAAGTGGTGAAATGCAATGCACAAAGACTGGTTCGAACACACGAGAAAAACTAGACGGGGTAGCATCTCCCTTCACGAGCTTCCCTCCCTTAATGTCAAGAAAGTGATCCTTTGTGGTCATCCACATAGTATGTATTGTTGTGGACATACATACTATAAACTCCATAAATTATGCAAAACTTTCTCTCGAGCACTTAATGCCAAGTGTGAGTAAGTTTGTCAACGGAGACGCGAACTTGGAGGTGAACCTCCCACTACTACAGGTAATACGAACTCATTATTTCATATGACATTTTTGTTAATTGATCACTTACATATAAGTTTCATTCTCTTGCAGACTTGGTTCTACGAGAAATTCCGAGTCG
This sequence comes from Triticum aestivum, assembly GCF_018294505.1. NCBI lineage: Eukaryota > Viridiplantae > Streptophyta > Magnoliopsida > Poales > Poaceae > Triticum > Triticum aestivum. Next base: position 2,443,924 of record NC_057809.1, on the reverse strand, counting down.
ACCACATTGATCATACCATTTCCTGTCTTCAACGTGACAAACCGCTTATCCAATACTAGAACGAAGCAAAAGCGGGCAAGGTCAACAAAATAATCTCAGATAAGTACATAGGAGTCAGAGGTATATGCTTAGTGTTACTTGTTGTAATCTGATCCATTTTTACAAAAATAATTCATAATAAATATTTTTGCAGAAGGTTGAGGACCTCATGCGACCTTGAAGGCATGGCCCAAGGTTTCCCATCAACCTTCAAAGTCAGATATGGAGGTACGTGTTATATAACTTGTAGGATGATGCTAGTCAGTAATGTTTTTTAGGCCAAAACTAATTCTTTCTAAATCTTTTTAAAAATAATAGTTATAATTCATCTTCACTTGTAGCTCGATGGAACACTAGGCCGCCTACTCGCCCATATGGCAGAGATGAAAGCAATTATGTCTCATCAACATTCGTTGACGACTACACAACTGAACGAAATAGTACGACCCTAGAAGGAAAACATCATGTGGTTGGATGTGCGCATTTTTTTTAATTCATCCTTTGAAATAAGTGCATGACTAACATTTTTTTATTAAAAAGATCATCAATTTGGCATATGACACGACGACTTTGATGCGGGAAAGAGAGTTGACAAAGAAACATGTCATAAAATTTATAATTTTCCTGTTCTTGTCACAAAATGTATGCTGACCATTTATCTTTTGAATGTGTAAACTACAAAACCTCAAAAGATGTAGCCGCCTCTACAAATGAAGTTCCAAAGTGTCTACAGCACCCCAGCAAGAACTTTGCAACAAAATTTGAGGTATGAAGTTCCATATTGCCCGCGCGTTCTTTTTCCAACCATACAGCTAACTTGTGTCCATCTTTACAGAAGGTAAATCAAACATCTATGGACCGGGAAAAACACGACCCTGTGGAATCAATTGGGAAGCGTTTCACGTGTGATGACAGTAAGAACTTACCGGCAGAGCCTGAGGTCAACAAATTTACGAGACAATCGTTGACCTCATATTCTGCTGATAAGTTCTTGCTCCCATACCTGAAATGGTTCCCAATTGATTACACGACATCCTCTCAATTTTTTCCCTTTGGTGGTCCACAGATATTTATTTTACCTTTTGTAAAGATGAACGTAGTTGTATGGTTGGGAAAGAAAAACGTGCAAGCAATATGGAACTTCATACCGTTCTTGCTGGGGAAGCGGCTACATTTTTTGAGGTTTTCTAATTTGTACGTTCAAAAGATAAATGGTTAGCATACTTTTTGTGACATGAAGAGAAAAGTTACAAATTTTGTGACATACTATCTTTGATTTCTTTGCCGCATCAAAGTTGTGTCATACACCAAATCGATGGTCTTTTTAATAAAGATGTTGGTCATGCACTTATTTGGAAAAATGAATTGTAATAAAAACAAATGCTTACGTTGAATCGAGAAATTAGACACTCCAAATGCTGTTGGTTTTCTTCTGGCACCGCACTATTTCATCTAGTTGTGGAGACATCTCCGAATGTTGCGGAGATAAGTACTTTCATCTCTATCATCTGGGCCACTAGGCAGCCTGGTGTCCATCAAGCTACAATTTAAGAAAAATTAGAACCAGTTTAAAAAAAGATATTTAGAAAGAATTAGTTTCAACCTAAAAAACATTATTGACTAGTATCATTCTATAGTTGACTTTGAAGAATCGTTCTATAGTTGACTTTGAAGGCTGATAAGAAACCTTGGCCAATGTCTTCCATGGTAGCATGAGGTCCTCAACTATTTGCAAAAATATTTATTATGAATTATTTTTGTGAAAGCCGAATAGATTACAACAGGTAACACTAAGCATATACTCCCTCCGTTCCAAAATAGATGAATCAACTTTGTAGTCATCTATTTTGGAACGGAGGGAGTACCTCTCAATCTTAGGGCTTCTTTGATTCAAAGGAATTATTTAGGATTTTTGGAGGATTGAAATCCTTAGAAATTTTTTCTATATCGGCTCTTTGATTCATAGGATTGGATCCCATAGGAATTTATCCTATGGAATCTTTTGTACTACATTTCATAGGAAATCTAACATCCACTCCAACTTTTTTTTACAATTCCTTTGTTTTTCATGTGACATCAAACACTCTTTGCTAATCCTATAGGATTCAAGTTGACATGCCACTGCAATCCTATACTTTTCCTATTCCTACATTTTCAAAATCCTGTAAATCAAAGAGGCCCTTATACGTAGTTCTTTGAGATTATTTTGTCTGACCTTGCCCACTTATGCTTCATTACAATCTAGGATAAGCGGTTTGTCATGTTGAAAATAGGAAATGATACGATCAATGTGGAATTTCTCGTAGAACCAAGTCCGCAAGAAAATAGAACTTATATGTAAGTGATCAATTAACAAAAATGTCATAGAAAATAATGAGTTTGTTACCTGTAGTGGTTGGAGGTGCCCCTTCAAGTTCACGGCTCCGTTGACAAACTTCCTCAAACTTGACATTAAGTGGTCAAGAGAAAGTTATACATAATTTATGGAGTTTATAGTATGCATGTGCACAACGATACATACTAGGGATGACCACAAACGATTACTTTCTTGTCAGTATAGTATGTACATATCCACAACAATACATATTTAATTGATCGTTGCTTAACTTTACCCCAGCTTAGATATCTATCTTGAACTCTGCCAGTTTTCTGCAACAACAATGAAACTTCTTGGCTGCATACAATGGGTTGAGCATGTGCATATCAAGATATGAAAACAATAGGCCAGTTTAGAGAATCTTAGGTCAAAAAGACAAAATCAAGCTTCCAAATAAACACAACAATAGCTTCAAACAAAAAAAAACATGTGTTCCAATTTCAAACAAACCAATCAGATGTACAATACTTGTCCGGAAAACAAAGCAAAGGTTCGACAACGTATGCTTACGAAGGATGTTCCTTCATAGAGACGGATATTCCAATCTGAGATCACTGCAGCCTGGTCACCGATGTACCAGAATATACCAGGTAAACTACAGGGCAGCACAGCAGCAACTCCAGGACCTCGTGACGGCACCATATTTATTCTTGTATACACATACAATACCAGCATCAGCCTGCTTTCACTTGGACGTAGCTCCTCGCAGGCTCGGCACATAAGCTAGGAAGGGTGGATTTCATAATTAAAAACAAGCACTCATAACCCAAAGATCCGCAGAATCCCCTGCGGATAGATCACTTTTCACTAGTTGGACGAGCTGAAGGAAGCTTCACCGCCCGAGTCACTCTCGTCCTGCATGCGCTTCATCTCGTACGCCCACTCCAGCCCAGAGCAGTAGTGGAGGGGTGGGTTGAACCTGTGGTCGTTCAGGTCAGGGGGCAGGAATGCGCCATTCTCGACAAGGAACCTGACCACCCTCTTGTTTCTTTCCTTGGCAGCAATGTGCAGGGGAGTCCCTGGATTAGGACAAAATAAATTTAGGACTCCACAGGTCAAGTAGGTTCAATTGAGTAGATAGTAGTAATAAACGCATTTTAGTAATCTAGTTAAGCTAGGTAGCAGGAAAACAGCACTGCAGGAGGTTTAACCCAAATACTAATACATGAAGCCACGCACAACGTTCACATACTTTAAAAACAGGGCAAGATTACACTATACACATCAGCTACAAGTAAACCACACCTACATACCTAGTAATAAAACATGGAGATCTCGTGTAATGGAAACAAGCTATGTTTGGATGTCAATTAAGCAGATGCATCGCTATTAACACCAGCAACCCAAAACAATACTCCCTCCGTTCGAAATTATTTGTCGCAGAAATGGATGTATCTAGATGTATTTTAGTTCTAGATACATCCATATCCGAGACAAGTAATTCCGAACGGAGGGAGTATATATATAACCTAGATATAAGCTACATAGCAGAAAACTGTACTGCACAGCGTTCAGTCCACATAATACTATATGAAGCAACACACACCGTTCAGCTACTTTAAAACAGAGCAAGATTAGATCTGCAGGTCCACCATAAGTAAACATCATCTACATACCTAGTCATGTAACATAGAAAAAGAATGGAAACAAATTAGGCTGGATGTACTAACTTCCACAGCTTGGCCATTTATGTATAGACAATTAAGAGTGGCATCCCAAAACAATACATATAGAATACCAAAAATAATTAAAAACAATAACATTTAGAAAGGTAGAACTGATGGAAGAACAATCAACAATAAAAATAATGGCACTGGCAATACAGGCAATGACTAAAAAAAAACAAGTGAACTTACAGCCACAAGCTCCTTTTGTTCGGGCATCGATATTTGCACCGCGCTCCAGTAGTTCATCCATGATTTTCACATGCCCGCCCTGAGCAGCAAGGTGCAGCGGAGTAGCGCCAGGAGACTTTGGTCCCCATGCGGGTGCATTGACATCCATCCCTTCATTCAGGAGACGTCTCACCTAGGGAGAATCAGAAAAAACGATTGTTTTAGATTTTCACGAGGATGATTACTAACTAAATAAGATAACAATCTCTAGTTAAGAAGTTGTATGGGATTAATTAGTCACCAAGCCAATGGGTTAAGAATAAACAAAACTACATTTTTGCTATACAGCAGAATCTAGCCTAAAACATGCATTCATTCTTGCAGATTTGGTTTAAGGTGATCCCATGAATAACAGGCCTCTGAAACGAATTGATGTGAGACAGAATATAACTTAGAATTATTGGTACTTATAACCAGTCCTAGATGAACACATAGAGAAGAACATCGGAGACCTGCAAATGAGTACATCTAACAAGACCTGAAGTTGCAATCAGCACATCTAACTAGTTACTAGCCTCAGATATATATGTTGCAAATCCCAGGACATTTGTCCAAAGCTGGATGCAATTTTTAAACATATACAAGCCCTGAAGAACATAAGAGAGTGTTTCTTTATTTAGCTTATTAATCAGCTAATCGGGCATTGCACTTGCCAAACAAACTTTGCTTAAATTGGCTACACAAGGCAACAAGATAGTACAAAAGTTTGGTTGTTTCTTTATTTGGCTTAATCAGCTAATTGGGCAGAGCACTTGCCAAACAAACTTTTCTTAAATTGGCTACAGAAGGCAACAACATAGTACAAGAGTTTGGTTGTTTCTCCTAATTGGTCACATATACAAGATATGAAACAATCAGCATATCTAACTAGTTACTAGCCTGACATACATGCTCCAAATTCCAGGACATTTTGGCAGAACTGGATGCAAAGTTTGGACATCAACATGCCCTGAAGGACATCAAAGAGTGTTTCTTTATTTGTCTTAATCGGCTAAATTGGGCAGGGCAAATGGCAAACAATCCTGTCCACACAAGGTGACAGCATGATAACAGAGTTTTGGTCGTTTCTCCTAATTGGTCAGATGTGTAAAACATATGCATACTCAAGTTGCAATCTGTTTCAAAGGATCCAAAGTAGGTACTTATAACTGAACTGGTCAGGGCACATGCCAAACAATCTTGCTTCAATTATCCACTCAAGGTGACACAACATGGTACCACACTTTTGGGTGTCTTGTCCCTCCTAATCGGTCACATGTGCAACACATTTGGATGCAGCCAAGTTGCAGTCTGTCCTGAAAGGGCGACAAATACATTCGTGCGCTTGATTGACAGACCATACCCTTGCCTAAACATTCCTAGTGGACTAGTTTTGTGGGAGCAGGAACCTAAGAGCTAACCTTATTTGGATTTCCCAACTAAAACTGGTATGGTAGATGCAAAACAATATTTGCTTCAGTTATCTAATATCTACAGGATGCCAAAGTAGGCACTTATAACTGAAGTGGGCAGGGCAGATGCCAAACAATATTCTTCAATTATATCCACCCAAGGTGACACACCATGGTACCACACTGTTGGGTCTCTTGTCCCTCCTGATCGGTCACATGTGCAACACATTTGTGGTACCAAAGTTCGCACGCTCGCATGACAGAACATATCCTTGCCTAAACTGAGTCTAGATTAAACAATCGATAATTCATTCATTCATCCAGATTCGGTTTATTGTGATTCGACACAAAAAGAGTGTTCCTTCATTTGGCTCAATCGGCTAAATTGGGCAGAGCACTTGCCAAACAAACTTGCTCTAATTGGCTGCACAAGGCGACAACATAGTACCGAAGTTTTGGTCTCGTGTCCCTCCTAATCGGTCACATCCGTAGCACGTTTGTGGTGCTACTCAAGTTGCAGTGTGTCTCAAAAGGGCGACAAATCCATTTGTGCGCTTGTGTGACCAAACATAAACTTGCCTAAACGTTCCTAGTTGACTAGTTTTGTGGCAGCAGCTCAAAATAAGGAGGCGGAAAAATAAGGAGATAGAGGGAGCAGCTCATACCTCCTTGAGGTTGCCCTTGCGGGCGGCGACGTGGAGCTGGTTCCAGCCGCGGTCGTCGGCGTCGTCCGAGTCACCGCCGCGAGCGCGCGCCCGGGTCATGCTGAGCGAGCTGCGGAGCTGCACCATGGTGGCCCCTTGTCCAATCTTGCAAGCAGATCCAAACCAACCAAGCAATCAAGCAGAGAGAGGAGCAATCCAATCAAATCAAGAACGAGAAGGGGGGAAGAAGCAAATCGGATCCGGGGAGAAATTGAGCAGAGGATAGGGGAGGGGAGGGGGGAGATTAGCGGGAGTAGTTGCCCATGCCGAAGGGGGCAAACGGATTGAGGCCGGGGCCGAGCGCGCGGAGGTTCTTGTGGAGCATCGGCGACGAGGAGGTAGAGGAGGAAGACGGGCGGCGGCGCACCATAGTATGTCGAATCTGGGTTGGTTTTTTCGGGGGGAGACGGATGAGATCAGAGGAAGGCGTCGACGGAGTTGGGGATCATGTCTTCCGTCCGGAAATCAATCAAAAATCGCAAATTTCGATCGACCGGAGGTGGGGAAGGCGACGGACGGCGACGAGGAGGGGATTGGGATGAGGATGAGCAAACCCTAGAAATCCAACTCGAATCCAATCTTCTCTCTCGCTCTCCTGCGTTATATATTTTCGCAGGCCCCCGGAGACCAGCCTCTCGTGAGGGGCCGAATGAATCCAGCACGCAGCGGCCGGGCCGTTGCTGCGTGGGCCGAGTCCGTGGGCCCCTGTTGAAGGCCCAATATCCTACTCCCTCCGTTCCTAAATATTTGTCTTTCTAGACATTTCAACAAGTGAGTACATACGGAGCAACATGAGTGAATCTACACTAAAATATGTCTATATACAATCCGTATGTGGTAGACCATTTGAAATCTCTAAAAAGACAAATATTTAGGAACGGAGGGAGTAGTTTTCATTTTTAACAAAAAGAGTGGTTTTGCTAAAAAAAGAGTGGTTTCTCATGCTTACCACCCCCTCCCCCTCCATAGTTAGAGGATCTACAATTGGACCCCCACTTCTCCCCCTAAACGTCCGGACAAACAACTCCAACAGTGTTCGGACTGAAAAAAAATGCCATTCTACTAGGCCAGCAAAGTCAGCCCAAACGTTTTGGTTGTCCGACACCTCTTAAACTCGGTACATACATGTGGCGGATATGAGGACCCCGAATGCCTCCACAAGTCGGATCCAAGAGAGGGGATTGTTGAAAAGGCAAACCCTATAAATGCAAACTGAATCCAAACCCCGCTCCCCCACCAAAACCTCCTCACACATATATTTTCGCATGTGTCATGCCTCATGAGAGGCCAATCCAAATCCACACATGGGGTAGGAGGGGAGTCGCAACCCCTTCGTTGCGAGCACTAAGCTCTAACCATCAGGCCATCACCCCCGTTGGTGTATAGATAGTTCGTTTTTTTTCTTTTATATCCTTGTTCAGTCCGGTTTATCCTTTTTTTTCCTCTTTTCTCATCCTTTTTTGTTTTCTTTAATGCACAGTTAAAAAAAATTCATGAACCTTTTTTGTAAATTGATGAACTTTATAAAATTAGATAAATATTTTTCCAAATTCAATTAACTTTTTTAAAATTCATGAACTATTTTAAAATCTGTAAACTTTTTTGGACTCATAAACCTTTTAAAAATATATAAAGAGTTTTTCAATTTCGTGAACTATTTTTGTATTCACATTTTTTATTTTTCAGTTTTTTTATAGAAAAATTCAATGGTTGACTGGTCAGCTGGTCAACCGGGAAGTACTTAGCACATGTCTTTTTAAAGCCTAAATTTGCTTCATGTTCATTATTTTTTATGTTTGGTTGTACATAAAATGAAGAAAAAATCACACACATGATGTATATGATAAATCCGTTTTCCTTTTAATATATGACAGGATCATTCAACATAATTAAGTTATACTTCCTCCGCCCCATAGTATAAGAGCATTTTTGACACTAGTACTACTGAGCTACCAAGCTAAAATCGAGCAAGTTTGCGTTGGTTCATAACCAGTTCATTTTTTGACCGAGCTATGTTTTTCTTTTTGAATCGATATCCAAGTCAAGCAAAATAAAATAAATAAATGAAACGATCTCGAACGGCTCACAAGGCTCAAGTTTTTCTTGCAGCCCTAATGAAAATCAAAGTGCAGAACACCACCGAATGATGCATCGTATGAGGAAAACGCCGTGCAGTAATTTCGCTAGAATAAAAGAGGAGTGAATTCCACATTTTACCCGCTAGATATGCATTTATGACACTAATTAACCCATTTTCCCCGCTAGATATGCATTTATGACACTAATTAACCCATTGAGAGGCAACTCGTCTAGAACACCACTTTTGGAACCCTGCATTTTCGATGCGTGTCCGTTAGGCAAGGTGTAAGGTGACGCCCAGGGTCAAAAACACCTAGGCTCCATTTCCTGCCCATAGCCCGGCCTGAAAGGCGGAAAAAGCCTGAAATAACAAGAAATGTATATTTTATTTAAAATATAGGTATATTATATTATTTTGATATCCCAAATATAATTATTTTAATTAAAAAATAGCATTGGTCATGTGCTTCAGGCTGAGCCAGCGTTTGAACAGGTGTAAGATGGACAAAAGAAGTCTGGACATGATCTTTGATGATGCCATCCGTTCTTTACACATTTTTTGCGAATCATTGACGCAAAATACCGATCCTATCTAACATGATCAAGCAAAAATGCAAGACCAGAGTAAAACCGTGTTAAAAGCCTTCAAAATCTGAGGCCTCTTTTGATTCATAGGATAGGATTATCATAGGAATAAGAATCTTGTAGGAAATGAGATGACATGTATCTCAAATGCTATGAGTAGGAATAGGAAACAAGATGTCATTTGGTTGACACCAAAGGAATTTTTCCATTGAGTCTAGGCTCTTTTTTATTTTCCTATGAAATGTGGAGGATAGGAACCAATCCTATGTAGAAATAGAAATCCATCCCTATGAACCAAAAAGCTCTAAAGAAAAAAATCCTAAATGTGGTAACTCACTCCTATGACAATGGTCGTTGACTGAGAAACCGTGTGTCAGCCAGGTCAAGCTCTGCAAGCAAGAGAAAAAGAGGCGTCGCTCCCTTCAGATCCAGGCATTGACCCAAGCCGCCGCCCGCCTACACGACTGCCGGCCCTGCACCGGCTCCCCTTCCTTTCCCTTGCTCCCTCGTCACCATCCCTCCGTCCTCGCCCTCGCTCGGACGGCAGGGCACCGCCGAACCTCTGCTGCGCGAACGCCGAGCGCCGAGCAGTCTTGCCGTCTTGTCCGTTGCCGCCGGCGAGCGGTGACGTTCTCAAGACCTGAACCGGCCTGATCCATCGAGGTAACTATCGTACTGACTAGTGGTAATTTTGGTTGTAGAAAATTGCAACTCTTTCAGACTTTCAGTGCTAACTCAGTGTTCCGTCTTGAGACAGAGCTACTAGCCTGCAGTTGCAGCCTTAACTCGTAAGCACAATCTTTGCATCTTGTATAATGTGCTAAAATCGCTTCGAGCAGTTCCAGATCCAGTTTGCGCTTCCTAGACTACATTCGTACTCGTACAGGGCCTGACCCCCAGCAGGTACGCATCTCCTTGCTACATTTGCTATGTATTTCATTCTGCAAGCCCCTCTGTCTCAACTCTCAAGCAAACTAATTTTTTCCATGCTCTAGATCTGAATAGCACCGTGTACCTAGAATGGAGGGGGAAAGTCTACTGGAGCGTATAGTTAACGGAGACGAGAACCCGAGGGATCTGCCATTAGCACTGTTACTGCGCATCACGGATGATTTCTCTGCAGAGAGAAAAATTGGCCAGGGTGGATTTGGAGAGGTTTACAAGGTAATCCTACCATTTAGAAATTGTATAAAGATCTCGACTCCAGTAGTATGTCATTAGTTTGATTGAAAAGTACCACTTATTCATCTTGTTTTGTACAATAGGAAACTCTCCTACTGTGTTTCCGTTCAAAAAAATACCACCAATAAAAGCAGAACTTGGCCACTCTGTTTTGATATTGTAGTTTTAGTGCTGAGCATCATTTATACGCTGACCAACAGGGTTTACTCCCAAACGGGATTAATGTTGCTGTCAAGAGGATGCATGTGGATGCACACACAGTTGATGACAGGCTATTTCGCCGTGAGATCATTAGCCCGATGACCATCAATCATCAAAATGTAGTCCGGTTTCTTGGCTTCTGTTCTAATACACATTATATGACAATAAAAGAGGCTGGTTCAGGAGAAATTATCTTTGTCAACGTGAGAGAAAGATTGCTCTGTTTGGAGTACATCAGCAATGGAAGCCTTGATAAGCATATTACTGGTACCATCCTTTTGCATTTGATGCAGCCGTTCTCTTATTTCTTTACCTTATTGCCTTGACTAGTGCTCAATTTTCAAGTCAGGATCAATAGTTAGTGACAGACTTTAATTAAAAGCATTCAATCATTCCTTGATATTGTCATTTAACATAACCCCTTGCTTTATTTTATGCCTATATTCTTCTACAGACGAATTAAGGGGACTTGAATGGGAAACACGTTATAAGATAATCACCGGAATTTGTAAGGGTCTGTGTTATCTTCACGAGGAAAAGAATATTTCTCATATGGATTTTAAACCGGCAAATATATTACTAGATGATCATATGGTCCCCAAAATTACGGATTTTGGTTTGACAAGACCAAATGAAAACTCAACTACTATGGGTCAACATTTTGGAACACGGTAAGCTATGCATCAGAAGAACCACCAGCTAACTGACATTTTGTCTATCTACAACCCTACATTTATTTTGTTTCGTATTCTTTTGCAGAGGATATCTCGCGCCGGAATACGAGAACACTGGCAAAATTTCAGTCAAGTCTGACATATATAGTTTGGGTGCCATAATTCTTGAATTAGTGACGGGGTGTATGTCCGTCCCTGATAAGAATAATGTAAGGGCGATTTCTCTCACTTTTTAGAATGATGATGATGTTTTGCACAATAGTTTCACACTTTAATATGCATACTACCCTGCTGACTAACACATGTAATTTAAGCACATGTTTCTGGATATATATCCCACATGGGTGGATGTTTTTATTTTCCTGGTGTTGACGTGAACTGATGCGCTACCGTGGATACACACACCATTACATGGACATAGAGTTTGCGCTGTAAGATTATGGGGTTATCACAAATAATTAACATTTGTTAAATGTAGGTACTTCGAAGGTGGAGACACAGGTGGAATAAACCACCAACGTTACTACAATACCAGCAAGTAACTAGATGCCTTGAAATAGCACTACAGTGCAGGCAACAAGAACCAGAACATAGACCATCCATATCGGAAATAGTCAGAAGTCTAAGCCAGGTAAGCTAGCTAGTTCAAGATACATTGTAATCAAAATGTGGAAAGAGATGCATCGATCATCTGGAGTCAAAAGAGAGAATAGTATTATTGAGACCAGAGAGCCAATCAAGTGTGAAACAGTCAGTTATTCAACTGTAAAGCTGTGTTAATTTGGTTCTAGTCTAAAATACATAGGTTAGCTAATCTTAACCCTGCTAGGTTAGCATAGTCCCAAATATTTGTTTGACAACTATTCTAGTTGGCCTGAATTACTGGTTAGTTGGGCTAACAGTAGAAAAAAACCCAAATTTGGGACACTTGGTGTGTTCGGCCAAACTTTATTTTAGATTAAATACATGTAGTTGTTTAGTTTAAATACATGTAGAACTTTTTGCATTCTTACAAATGTACTTATAAAATATGGAGAGTATACATCATCATCTAAACACATATAGCTCTTTCCTCGCAGATAAGCCCTTGTTTCGATGAAGATGACATGCTTGATATTAATCCGCTTGAACTATGGCTTCCTTCTGTGCTTAAGAAGGAGATATCATGCTCAATTGAGCTAACCAATAATACACGTAATTGCATTGCCTTCAACATCCAACTGCCAAGCATACAATACAGCGCACAGCCAGACAAAGGCATTGTGCAACCAGAATCCAAGTATCACGTGCAGATAAAAGTGCAAGCACGAGATGTTCGTGAGCATGACCATGCCGACAAGTTCATCGTGCAGAGCATGAAACTGAGTGAGGGTCTTAGAGATGAGGTTATCACAGAAAACATGTTCCATCAAGAGGCTGGTGAAGTTGTTGATAAGGTGAATTTGATGGTTGTATACGGGCCTATGAATCCCCAAAAATACATGCCAGCTGAGGTGGATAGACCTTATTATGAATTAGAGGAGAAGCTACAGGATTCAGATGGAACACCAATGTCTTTTCCACTAGACTTTTTGAAGGCCATCACATGTAATTTTTCCAGTGAGTCAATCCTTGGTGAAGGTGGTTTTGGAGAAGTATACAAGGTACAATCATATCTTTTAACTCTACGTTTTAAATGTTGGCAAGACTAAATAATAATAATTAATTAATTAAACATACATATGCATACTATGAAGAGAGTTTTAATTTACAACACAGGGAGTTCTTTCAAGTGGGAGCATTGTTGCTGTGAAGAAGCTTTTTGACATACATTTAAAAGAGGATGCATTCCGGAACGAAGTATGTTATCTCATGGGGATTAAGCACCCAAATGTAGTACAGTTACTAGGTTACTGTGCAGAATCAATTTGGGAAACGATGGAGTTCCCAAGTGGTAGTGGGAAGCGTGTTTTCGCTGAAAAACCAAAAAGGTTGATCTGCTTCGAGTATGTATGCAACAAAAGCCTCGACAAACATATTTCTGGTATAGTACGGACACACTATACTTGTACTTTGTTTCTATCTATATGTCTTTCCATATAACAGCGCCCAAACTATGTAGTGTCACTAGCCTAAGGACGTGATTGGTCTCTATCTTTATTGCGCTGGCTTAAGATAGAGATAATATTTTCTGTTAAACAATTTCGGTAGATGAATCTTCGGGCCTTGACTGGAATACAAGATATGAGATAATCAAGGGGATTTGCAACGGGCTGCATTTCCTTCATGAAGAATGCCGTATGGTTCATCTGGATCTTAAGCCTGAAAATATATTGATGGACTCTACTATGATGCCAAAAATAGCCGATTTTGGTTTGTCGAGGATCTTTGGCGAGCAACAATCACGATTTTTCACTAATAACAAAGAGGGAACACTGTACACCTCTTGCAACTCTTGTTTTATATTTCCCTCTGTTACTTTGCATCTCTTTGTTTATGATTGTAGTGCTTCTTACTTATGTATTATGTTGCAGTGGATATATGGCACCAGAGTACAGAGTCCGAGGTGTAGTATCGTACAAGGCAGACATCTTCAGTTTTGGTGTCATAGTCATAGAGATAATCACAGGTGGTAGGGACTATCCATGGGACTATTCATATTTCCAGCAACATAGTCCCAACCATACTGATCCATCTTTCCAGCAGTTCACGGAGAAAGTAAGATGAATTAATCTAGATTTTGTGCATATACAATTATTCAAGCTCACTGTTGCAACTTTACAGGTGCTTGAGAGTTGGAAGAACAAATTTGTAACCACACCAAACTATAAACCAGTGGAAAAATATACCAAACAAGTAAGACAATGTGTCACCATAGCCCTAAAATGTGTGGACCCTGGCATGGAGAAAAGACCTAATGCAAAGGATATAATCGAGGAGCTTAAGGCAGTAGACCAGGTATGATGAGCATTATATGATGTCCTAGCATAATACTCCCACCAATCCCAAAATAAGGTGTATAAGTGTTGCCTTAAGTTGATAAAGTTTATAGATAACAATATCGATATCTGCAATCCCAAGTAAATACATTATGGAAATATAATTCAAGATGAATCCATTATTATTTATGTGGTATTGTAGATGTAGATATTATTTTGTACAAAATTGGCCTAATTTAGAAACTTTGACTTATAGCGAAACTTTATGCCTTTTATTTTGGAGATGGGAGTACATGAATAGCTAACACCATAGCAGTATTAGTATATCTACATCAGACTGTCTAATTTTTTTTTTCGAAAAGGGGTTTTACCCCAGCCTCTGCATCAGATAGATGCATACGGCTCATATTATTAAAACGGTAATCCAGCAACAGACTGTCTCATGCATGTTCCTTTTCTTTTACCTTTTAAAAAAGGAGGTCCATGACTGCATATAGCACGCACAGTGCTACCTGACGAAATGGATTGGGAAGATCAGTTGATCGCCCAGTTTTCTTCGAAATCTCAGATTGGCGCCTCTCCGATGTTAGAAGATACAGAAATTTCGTCAGATGTATGCCCAACTTTGTTCTGAACTCCATGGCAACCTTTCGTCATTCCATCCTGAAGAACCAGCGGGTGGTGAAGAGATCAACGTTCAGTAAAAGCGTGTGCTGTCAAACAAATGTCATGAAGCTTTTGAAGGTGCTCTGATGAGGAGATTGGGAGAAGAAGTGAGAAAGGAAGAATTTGCAAACTAGGAAATATTCTTCTAACTGGTGCGAAGACACTTCATCACACTGTTAAGGGATTATTACTGGGGCCTGAAAATAAAGGCTGGACCTGGGTTTGGGCAGGCTGTTGTCGAGCCATACTTGTTGTAGCTGGTCGGTCATCTGTTTGTGTTTGAGTCGATCATGATGGCTCTGCTGGCTGCTTGGAGACCGACGAAGGAAGAAGACCACAAGGAGGAGCCACCGGCCGAGATCCGACTATTTGTTTGTCCTGTGACCGGTCCCTTGTGACCTGGCACTGTAATTTCTGAAGCGATCCATTCAACAGTGATCACAGAGTAGGTCAGGTGGCATTTTGCCGTCTCTTTGTCAACATAACTGTTTGTTGGGTGGTCGTTTTTGGTTCTGTCAGCAGAGTCTATCTGCTGCTGTATGCAAGCAATTACATCATTGCAGACGACAGTTTCCATCTTAGAGTATGGCGCCGAACTTTGTTTTCCGCCGGTGACAAGGTTGTTGGGCACTACTGGATTAGGATGTTATGTGTAATTAGATCAAGTGCTCCTCTCCTCGAAAACTGTAGATATTACAGAACTCAGAGTGTTTGATTAGACCCTTACAAATTAACCAAACGGAAATAAAATGAAGATACAAAAATGCCTTCTTAACATCATCCACTAGACTAGGCCGGCTTCCTTACTTGCGTACAGCAATAGTATTAATTACTTGCCGAACTGAAGACACACAAATCATCTCCAGCTTGGTTTCCCAACAATTGCAAGCAACTTCAACTGCCATGTTTCTGACCAAGTCCCTTCGGTTTCAACAAAAATAGCTAACGAAAAGGCACGGATGCTGGAAGCTTCAAGTAGCATGCAATATAAGAAAAGAGCTTGTCATAGCTATGCTCATGATCTTGTTCAATGTCATTGAGCTCATGAAGTTTCCCAGTGCTGATGGCGTATGAACGAAGCTTGTTTTCCTGGTCAAAGAGGAACATGATGTCACTCTCCAAGTCGAGAGTGGCAATCTTGTAAGCACAATTCTGACACTATTGAGTGGAGTCATGGTGAGCAAGGTCATCTCTTTCAAACACATCTCTCATACCAAGACGATGCTTCATAGTCCACTTGTAAGGCCCAAAAACATCAAGACTCCAGATACGGATCGCACTCTCATCCACCTACGGCAATGCAAAGTGCAAGGACCCTAGAGAGTGTCCAAAGAAACCTGGAGCGTACATACCAGCGGAAAGGCCATTCAGAGACTCAACAGAAGGTTGTTTGGCAACTTGATAGTTCGACGATTAGGCGGTATGCAGGAACTCATTGCCTCAAAGCCATTCAACACCAAGATCCTCCACCTTGAATTCCTCCACGGATTAAATAGATAGAGTGAACCATCTATGAACAAGTGCGGATATCCAATAACAGTGGGCATCCCAGAATTCCACCATGCATCATACATAAGCCATGTGGAAAGGCTGGATGAAAACACCTCGGGCGCGCTCAAGAAGGAAGTTAAAGGGTCCCGTTTAAAGTTGAGGACATAGAACTGTGGGGATCATGATGGGTTGAAAACCAACATAGCTTCACAAACCAACGCGCTAAGTCAGCAGCAATACTAGATCGGCTGAGACGAGGGACTAAACTTATCCAGTTTAACGAGTTAAGGGACTAAGCTTTGCCGGTTTTGGAGTTGAGGGACCGAATCTAAAGTTTCAAAAGATTTGAGAGATGAAAAATATACTTTTCAAATTAAAGAATTCAGGAAACCAGAACAAAGAAGTGCAAATACAAAAGAAGAAGAGAGGAAATCAACACGCACATTTGCACCAGAGGACATGAAGGCTGCATACATGAATATTAGTGATTAGTCAACCAACGCGCAGTCGATTGGCGTCCCGGGGGGTTTGTGAGACCTTTCTACGGGGAAGTACACATGTGGGCAGGAGGCCTTGATCTCGTACAGTCTCGTGATGATCCCCGCGATCCGGAACCGCACCCGCGCCACCACCACCACCGTTAACCCCTGGATGCTCTGGACACGGTCTCCCGACAGCAGGCTTACCGTTGACGATGCCTTGATGATCGCCGGCCCTGTACCTGGCCGCAGGTACTTGCCGGCCGGCGGCCCCACGTAGACCTGGGTCTGGATAGTGTTCCTACTGCATGTGCTGTTCTGCAGTTCGACGAAGATGGTAGTGTACCGCACCGCCGCGCGCTTCCGGCTGGTGTTGGCGGCGGCGATGGTGAGGTTGAGGTACGGGATGCTGTCGTTGCCGGCACTGTCAATGCTGTTCGAGGCGTCCAGGATGGAGAAGCTGATGTGCGCAGGGTGAAGGGCGACGGAGACTACAATGACCACGGCCGTGACGGCGAGGGTTCCGCCGAGGGCCACCAGGATGTAGTTCCTCGTAGTCCAAAATTTGCTCGCGTCGGCCGTAGCCATGGTTGTAGTAGCTGGTTAACCTTAGGCGTTAGCTACCAGTGCGCCCCTTGTTGCTCCGGCATGCACGGACGGATTCAAATACATCTGAGTACGCATAACGCTAGTTTTCCTATTGAAGCAAAGCACCTTCTTTTTCCGTTCGCTCTCAATTCGAATCTGTGTGAACTTTCTAGAGCATTTTGCTTGATCGCTAACTAGTCCGGTTGCGTGAGTACCAGAAAAAGAATTTTCTAGCGTGCACGTCATGTAGGATTAAAGGAATCTACCATTTGTCCATATTCTCCCGTTATTTCCCTTTTTTTTCACTTCTCCAGTTATTTCAATTAATATACATTAATACACTATCATTCGTATTTTGTAACAAAGTTGTAGTCCCTCCTCCTAATGTATAGGGCGTGCGCGTAGTTCTAAATCATCGATTTGACTAACTAATTAAACATGTGTTATATATCATCAAAGGTATATTATTAGATTCATGTGCAGGTGTAGCTTCTAAAAATATATTTTTTTCACATAAAATACATATTTTCTCGTTAAATTATCGATCTAGAAGTATATGCATGACCTATACACCCGGACGTAGGTAGTAGGTCGCGTGCCGCCCCCATCAACATTGTGTGCTCCATCTTCCGATGTTCCCATGCCTATCCTCCACACAGCGGCCGCGGTTTTGGGTGAGTCTACAGACGTCGGCCCAATCTTGAGCACCTTCGGAGAGATCGCGACGATGACGTACAGGGTGACCAGCGCGTGTTAGTGTCAAAGGGCGTTATATTTTAGATAATGTCGCTGTTCTCCATGAGACGCTTCACTCACTACATAAGTCTAAATGCGCTGCTGTTATTTTTAAGGTTGATTTTGAGAAAGCTTATGATAAAATTAATTGGGACTTTATGCTTAGTACGCTGAAAATGAAGGGGTTTCCTGATAAATTTATTCGTTGGACAAAAGCAGTTATTCATAATGGTAAAGTAGCTATTACTTTAAATGACTTGATTGGCCCCTATTTTGTTACTAGGAAAGGATTGAGGCAGGGGGACCCGTTCTCTCCCCTATTGTTTAACCTTGCTGCTGATGTTCTTGCTACCCTGGTTCAAAGAGCACAAGAACAAGGATTTATTAAAGGAGTTCTGCCTAGATTGTATGAGGGTGGTCTTACAGTCTTACAATATGCTGATGATACGATTTTCTGCTTTGAAGATGACTTAGAAGGGGCTAGAAACCTTAAAGTCATTCTATGCGTGTTTGAGCACTTGACGGGTTTGAAAATCAATTTCTTAAAAAGTGAAATCCATTGCTTTGGTGCCGCTTTATTGAAACAAGAAGAATATGCTCAGATTTTCACTTGTGCGGTCGGGGACTTCCCCTTTACTTATTTAGGCCTTCCTTTACATTTTAAAAAGTTGCATAATGCGCATTGGAAACCAGCTGAAGAGAAAATTGAGAAGAAGGCAGCAACCTGGCAAGGGGGTTTGCTTTCAATGGGTGATAGGATCACCCTCGCTGAGACTTGTATGAGTAATGTTCCTAGCCATTTGCTTTCTTTTTTAAACTACCTGAAGGTGTAGGCAAGAGAATGGACTTTGTTCGTGCTCTGGTTTGGCAAGAAAGGGATGGAGTGAGAAAGTATCACTTAGTCAAGTGGGTGGACGTATGCCAACCTAGAGACCAGGGGGGTCTGGGGATTACTAATTTGGAGATTAAAAACATCAGCCACTTATGTAAGTGGTTATGGAGATTAGAGAATGAGGAAGGGGATTGGCAGGAAATGATTAGAGCCAAATATTTGAGTAGGAAAACTCTGGTTCAATGTGAAGCATCTCGGGGTAATTCCCATTTTTGGAATGGGTTGTTGAGTATCTTCTATTCTTGCTGTCAAAGGGTGGTGGGTGATGGTTGTAAGACGAGATTTTGGGAGGACACATGGCTGGGGAGAAAGCCACTTTGTCAACTTTTCCCCCGCTTGTATAATTTAACTTTCTGTCAACATGTTACTGTTGCTAAAGTCTTTAACCAGGATTTTGATTGTATTAGATTTAGGAGATGTCTTTATGGAGAAACTCTTACAATGTGGAATGAATTACTTGATATGTGTAGTCAGGTTACTCTGTCGGAGGAGGCTGACAGAGTTAAATGGCTTTTAACTAAATCTGGATCCTTCTCAGTTAAGTCGCTTTATCATTAACTTACAGGGTTCACAGAGAAGCTGACTATTTCAATCATTTTTTTAAATGAGTGAAATCTATTTTTGGAAATGAGTGAAATTGTTTTTTGAATTGAAAGTTTTTGAAATTAGTGCAATTTCATTTTCTAAAATAAGTAAAATAAGTATTTTGAATTGAGTGAAACCCTTTTTTTTAATGAGTGAAATCTGATTTTCATAGAAATGAAACATATTCCAGTGCGAAACATGTGAAACTTGCTATTTTAAAAAATAAACTAGTTATTTAAAATATGCCAACCTGGTTATTTCTAATTGGTTTTTGGAAACAATTGAAATCGATTCATGAAACAAGTGATTTTTTTGAATTAAGTGAAATTGGTTTTTCAAAATAATTGTAATCAGTTTTTTACATTCTGTAAAATAATTTCGAAGCGAGTAAAATCAGCTTTTCGTATATATGAAACATACGTGAATGTGAAATATATGAGTTTTGATATCTCCAAAATGTGAAAAAAGGAAATGAAAAATAATCGAAATATATCCAAGATTGATACTGTCCTAAAGGTCTTCTCATTACGAATTCAAATATATAAGAAAACTCAGAAATGACGATTTGGTTGAAAATATACCGATCATTCAAAACTATGACAAGAAATAAAATACCCATCTTTTGCATGGAGAGAGAGAATACATGCAATGCTCCTTCTGGCCACTCTCTGGCTGTCTCTCCTGTTAAAGCAGACACAAGTTGACACATGCACTTGTATTCCTCTCTTGAACCTGACGTATTGCGTAGGAAATGATTTGTCATGTTATACCTGTAAAGCTAGCATGAATCCTAATATACACAATGCATGATAGATGTTTCATCGGTACACATTTTTTTAGGAAACTTTCACCGGTACATACTAGTTGCGTTAGAATTACTGTTTTTTAGTAGTTGTGAATACTAGTTTTTATCATTTTTGAGCATGTGCCTAACGAAACGATGACATTTTTGAGTAGTGAAAATTCCTAGTGGCAAAACTGAGTAGTGGGACACAACTGGGGGCATAAATGACAAAAAAACCTATATGTAATATTTGGGCCCAGCTCCATCTGCTCGTAAGTTTGCTCTCTCGAAAACAAAAAGTTATTCTCGTGAGTAGGCCGACTGTCGGTGGCTGACGCGTGTGGTAGGACCGATCTCTCCTTACAGGAATAAATGGTGTATAAATGCATACCAGTGGAGTGAAGCAATCGTGCTTCCCCATAGAGAGGACGCAGCAAGGTAATCCAAGAAGACACGTACGTACGCATGGCGCGGGCGGCACACAACGTCTTGAAGAAGTCAGTTTTCCGGTGCATCGCCGTGCTGCGCACGGTGGTGGCCGCCACTATGACCGTGCTCATGGCCGTGGTCATCATGTTCGCCGTCGGGGAGATCCACCGCCCCAAAGGCCTCACCCTCTGGATCGTCGGCGGCTCCGTCTCGGTGCGGCGAAGCGGTAACCTGACCGAGCCGTTCAACCCGAGCATCGTCGGCCACAACCTAACCTTCAGCTACATTGTCCGTGCCGTCAACCCCAGCAGCAGCATCCGCATCTTCTACACCGATGTGAGGGCCCATCTCCTCGGCAGGAACTCGTCGTCAACGATGAAGAGCTTCTTGACAATGACAATATTCCCCTCCATGGACGTGGAGCACCAGTCCACGTTGGAAACTATAGTTGAGAAGACCACCCATATGGAGTTACCGCACGTCCAGCGGTTCTACTTCGAGACGCTCGCCAACGGCAGCAGCATCGCTGGCGGGTTGTTGAACATCATCGGCACCCGCATCGTCCAGAATGTTTACACCGGGCGCAACATGACCGGCATACGAGCCGTCTACTACTGCACGCCCATCACCATTGGCGGTGGTGAGGACGTCGAGCATAGATGCGCGGTCGACTTAGCATGCAGGGAGGATGCGCCGATTATCGTTGGTTTGGAATGATCCCCTAGATTATTTGAGACACATTTTGGTGATTAACTTCTGTTTCTTCGTTCAGTTTGTCACCTGGTCTAAACCCCGCGTTTTTTATCAAGAGTATTGGTCCCACAATCTTCAGATGTTTGTTATTGCGGCTCACACTATTCTTCAGGCGTGCAACTATAGTTACACGTGGACGATGGACGTCTAAGCCCCCCCCCCCCCCTCCCCCCTCCTCGAAAAAGAAAGTTAGGGTACCTGCCTCTCACCGACGCTGCCGCAGGTCCGTCTCGTCTCTGATGGCCCTAGGGCTATGGAGGCGCGGTGGATCCTCACATGGGCTGGAGGGAGAACTCCGTTTTTAGTTGTTTTTTCAGTCTTGTTAGAATTTGTGTCATGCTCACGAAAAGAGACGCGGCGGTTTCCTGAAGATGGAATAAAGGTCTCCCCCTAGCCCTAGTTCCGGCGGTGCGTCTAGTATCATTGGTGGGCGTGTGGAGGTGTGTCTCCGGCGGATCTATTTTTGGTGGATTTGCTTGCATCTCGTCGTTGTTCGTCTGCGTTCCTATGTCTTCGGGCTGGATCCTTCCGACCTACGTTATTCTTCATCGGAGGCCGTTGTTGTTCTGGTGCGCTGGTCTTATGAGGCCTTAGCACGATAACTTTCCGACCGAGTACTACAATAAGTTGTGCCCGACTCCAGCGATGGAGGGGCGATGACGGCGGCGCGCCTTTGGCTCACTTCAGTGCTTGTAGTCATCGCTAGATGGTCTATGGATTTGAAAGAAATATTTGTTTTTGTTGTTCGTTGTACTGTCATGATTGAAGATGAATAGATCAAAAGTTTTTTTGAAAAAAAAAAGATTGAGAAGTTGTGGCGCTAGAGCGGCATTGTAATTACATGCGGATCACGAGCATGCATTATATTTATGCCCCCCAAAAATGAAAATCCATACAAATGAAAAAAGTACAATGTGCAAGGAGAAAAACTAAAATAAAAATAAAAAAGACACTGAGCAGATTTAATGGTTTAAGAATTGAACTATTTCTCAATCTTGTATTATTATATGACGTGTTTGAATTGTTCGTTATACATGACGAGGAGATTTAAGAATAGTCTGACTTTCTTTCTTTCACATGTATATGGAGGATGCACCCTACTAGTCACGCACACTGCACTCAAGGAGGGAGAGGACACTTAGGAAAGCCTGCCTTTTTTTCGAATTATTATGTGAAGAGTTGAACCCAAAAACACCACACTCAAGGACGCTACCTTAGGGCTTGTCCAATATGGACCCTCAAACCTTTTGTAACCGTCCGAACCAAGTTGTGAGGATGAATTTTGCCATGCAACGCAGTCCCCAATTGGTCTGCAGACCAGTACACTTGTCCATTTTTCCGCTAACCGGAAGCAAGATAAGAGGTTTTGCAGGAGTCCGGACATCCATCTGGTTAATTAAAGGCCACCACGTGTTGATCTCACTAGTAGAAAAAAGGTCAAACGTGAAGCACATTAGTGCCGGTTTGTATTTGAGCCGGCACTAATGTATACATTAGTGCCGGTTCCAACGGCTAGCTGGGCCGCTTTCATTAGTACCGGTTCATGGCGAACCTTTAGCACCGGTTCGTGCCACGAACCGGTACTAATGAGAGTGGTGGCAGGATGTTGTCAGACTGGGGCCCCTCCAGCCCCTTTAGTACCGGTTCTTGGCATAAACCGGTACTAAAGGTCGTCCTACATAAACCCTTCGTCCACCCGAGCTCGCTCTGTTCTTCCCCTTTCCCCTCTCCTCTCTGTTCTTCCCCTCTTCCTCTCGAGCTCATCACACATTTTGCCCAAAATTTGTCAAGATTTGAAGGCCCCCATCCATTCAAATGATCACAAAGGTTAGCAACTTTGTCCTTTCATCTCTCATTGCTAGATTAGCTCTTGCAATGCTTTATATAGTGATTAATTTGTGAGTTTAGTAATTATATATATATATATATATATATATATGTATGTATATATGTGCTAGTATTTGATTTATATGCAATCTGAGGTCAAAAATAACACTTAGTTTGCATATGTAGGTGTGGTTTACTTAGTGCCTTCTAAATCTCCGTTGTAACCACCGTCGATCGCCCGCACCGTCCCGTCGCCGGCACCACCTTGTGGTGAGCCTCTTGTTCATGAAATTTTATATAAAAATTGATGTTTGTGTGATTTGGATATATAGTTACTCGTATAATTATCTTACCCGTACGTTGTTTGTTATACATATAGTGCCATGGTTTTGATATCCGTCCCCGTCGGCCCTCGTCCTTGTTATGATTCGGATGTGGTATATATATTCTCTTTTAAAACTAGTTGCATTTCGTGTTTATGACAAATTATGCCCATCAAGTTGACATAGATATTTGTATGTAGGAGGTAGTTGAACCGGAAATTCCAACCGACCCTATTGTCGAGAGGTTAAATTTAGTTGAAAGAGAAAACGAGGATTTAAAGGAAAAATTGAAAAGAATTAAGCGGGAGGAGATGGAATTGGAGTTGCATGCTGCCGATGTCGTCGATGATCACAAGATCAAGATGGAGAAAATGCGCTTGAAGATTAGAAATATTAGAAAATATGCCATCGATAGTGAGGCTTGGTATCATTATGTTGTTGGATCCATTGTTACCTTAGTTGCGATCTTGATCGTATTTGTTGTTGCATTTAAATGCTTTAGCTAGAGAGTTATTTGTTTGTTGCATTTAAGTGTTGTATGAACTTTATGTATGAACTTGTATTAATTTGGTCTATTCGGTGTTGTGTAATGAAGATGAGCCGGCAATGGATGTACGATGACCGATGCTCTCCCCAGTTCGTTGAGGGCGTGCATACTTTTCTGCTTGCGGCTGAGGCAAACAAGCGGGCGGATGGTTTTATGCCTTGTCCATGTGCTTGCTGTAAGAATGGTCACAATTACTCTACGTCAAGAACCATTCACGTCCACCTGTTTAAGTCCGGTTTCATGCCCCACTATAATGTTTGGACCAAGCACGGAGAAAGAGGGGTTATGATGGAAGACAATGAAGAAGAAGAGGACGACGACAGCTATCCTGGCCATGGGTTCCCTGAATACGATGATACAACAATGGGGGAAGAAGCTGAGCCGGTAATGCGGGAAGAAGCTGAGCCGGCAATGCGGGAAGAAGCTGAAGAAGAGGCATCAGATGAGCCCGTTGATGATCTAGGTCGGGCCATTGCCGATGCAAAGAGAAACTGCGTAAGTGATTTGGAGAAGAAGAAGTTGCAGCGCATGTTAGAAGATCACAAAAAATTGTTGTACCCGAATTGCGTAGGTGACAAGAAAAAGCTGGGCACCACACTGGAATTGCTGCAATGGAAGGCAGAGAATGGTGTATCTGACAAGGGATTTGGAAAGTTGCTGGTAATGATAAAGGATATGCTTCCAGAGGACAACGAATTGCCCGAGAGTACGTACGAAGCAAAGAAGGCTGTCTGCTCTCTAGGGTTAGAGGTGCAGAAGATACATGCATGCCCTAATGATTGCATCCTCTACCGCAGTGAGTACGAGGATTTGAACGCTTGCCCGGTATGTGGTGCATTGCACTATAAGATCAGCCGCGATGACCCTGGTGATGTCGAGGGAGAGCGCCCCAGGAAGAAGATTCCTGCCAAGGTGATGTGGTATGCTCCTATAATACCACGGTTGAAACGTTTGTTCCAAAATAAAGAGCATGCGATGTGATGGCACAGAGAAGACCGTAAGAAAGACGGAAAGTTGAGAGTACCCGCTGACAGGTCGCAGTGGAGAAAAATCGAAAGAAAGTATGGGAAGGAGTTTGCAGATGACGCAAGTAGCGTATGGTTTGGTCTAAGCGCAGATGGCATTAATCCTTTTGGGGAGCAGAGCAGCAACCATAGCACCTGGCCTGTGACTCTATGTTTGTATAACCTTCCTCCTTGGTTGTGCATGAAGCGGAAGTTCATTATGATGCCAGTGCTCATCCAAGGCCCTAAGCAACCCGACAACGACATTGATGTGTACCTAAGGCCATTAGTTGAAGAACTCTTACAACTGTGGAATGGAATAGGTGTACGTGCGTGGGATGAGCACATGGGGGAATAATTTGACCTAAAGGCGATGCTGTTCGTGACCATCAATGATTGGCCTGCTCTCAGTAACCTTTCAGGACAGACAAACAAGGGATACCGCGCATGCACGCACTGTTTGGACGATACCGACAGTATATACTTGGCTAATTGTAAGAAGAATGTGTACCTGGGACATCGTCGATTTCATCCGAGTAGGCATCCCGTAAGAAAGAAAGGCAAGCATTTCAAAGGTGAGGCGGATCACCGGACGAAGCCTCGCCACCGTACTAGTGCTGATGTACATGATATGGTCAAGGATTTGAAGGTGGTCTTTGGAAAGGGTCCTGGTGGACAACCTGTTCCGAATGACGCTGACGGACGCGCACCCATGTGGAAGAAGAAATCTATATTTTGGGACCTGCCCTATTGGAAAGACCTAGAGGTCCGCTCCGCAATCGACGTGATGCACGTGACGAAGAATCTTTGTGTGACCCTGCTTGGCTTCTTGTGCGTGTATGGGAAGACAAAAGATACACCTGAGGCACGAGAGGACCAGCAACGTATGCACGGAAAAGACGGCATACATGAGGGTCATGCAAGCTACGCTCTTACCAAAGAAGAGAAGGAAATCTTCTTTGAATGCCTGCTCAGTATTAAGGTACTGTCTGGCTTCTCGTCGAATATAAAGGGAATAATAAACATGGCAGAGAAAAAATTCCAGAACCTAAAGTCTCATGACTGCCACGTGATTATGACGCAACTGCTTCCGGTTGCATTGAGGGGGCTTCTACTGGAAAACGTTCGATTAGCCATTGTGAAGCTATGTGCATTTCTCAATGCAATCTTTCAAAAGGTAATCGATCCAGAAATCATACCAAGGTTAGAGAATGATTTGGTGCAATGTCTTATCAGTTTCGAGTTGGTGTTCCCACCATCCTTCTTCAACATCATGACGCACGTCCTAATTCATCTATGCGAAGAGATTAACGTTTTGGGTCCTGTATTTCTACACAATATGTTCCCCTTTGAGAGGTTCATGGGAGTCTTAAAGAAATATGTTCATAACCATGCTAGGCCAGAAGGAAGCATCTCCAAGGGCCGTCAAAATGAGGAGGTCATTGAGTTTTGTATTGAATTTATTCCTGACCTTAAGCCGATTGGTGTTGCTGAATCGCGGCATAAGGGCAGACTGGATGGAAAAGGCACGCTAGAAGGGGAACAAATAATATGTATGGACGGACATTCTCTCACTGAAGCACACTACACAGTTCTACAGAATTCCGCCTTGGTGGCTCCGTATATGGATGAACACAAGAATTTGCTACGCTCCAAACACCCGGAGCGGTCTGATGACTGGATTACACGTGAACAAACCAGGAGTTTCGCCAGCTGGTTGCAGACACGTACCATGCATGAAACCTCTATTGAAGATGACCTGTACTTGCTGTCCCAGTTACCATCTTCGAATATAATGACTTTCAAAGGGTACGAGATAAATGGTAATACATTTTACACGATTGCCCAAGATAAGAAGAGCACCAACCAAAACAGTGGTGTCCGCTTTGATGCAGAAACCAAGACGGGAAAGGAAACATATTATGGTTATATACAGGACATATGGGAACTTGACTATCTACGTGGTTTGAAGGTCCCTTTGTTTCGGTGCAAATGGGTCAATATGACACGAGGCGGGGTAACGGAAGACCCGCAGTACGGAATGACAACAGTGGATCTCAATAATCTTGCGTATGCAGACGAACCATTCGTCCTAGCCAATGATGTGGCACAGGTTTTCTATGTGAAGGACATGTCTACCAAGCCAAGAATAAGAAAAGATAAGGAAGCGAATGCATCGTACGATGAGCCAAAGCGGCACATAGTTCTTTCTGGGAAGAGAAACATCGTGGGAGTGGATGACAAGACAGACAAGTCAGAAGATTATGAAAAGTTTGATGAAATTTCTCCATTCACAGTGAATATTGACCCGAGCATCCCGTTAAATGATGAAGATTTTCCATGGTTACGGCGCAAAGGGACACACGCGAAGAAAAAGTTTCACACCCAAAGATCTGGGTTGTGATCGGCTTCACTATCATCACTTTCTTCTGTGTTTCACATCTAGAAGGGAATCTCTGTAATAGTTAGGATGGTTAATTATGTGTTTTGGCATTTGAAACGCGAAGAAATTTTATGTGCAAACAAATTCTTTCATGCCTTCACTGATTTTTGAAGTTAAGTTATTTACAAACTAGTGATTCACACTAATTTCAAATAATTCAAAATTTAAACTATTCAAATTTGAAAACTATGGGCACTAACAGAAAGTTTGTAATTTTTTCTACCTAAAGCAAAAATATTCACAAAGAAACTCTAAATACACAAAAGAAACAACTCAAAAATAAATAAAGCAAAAAAATAAAAAAAACCTGCCTACTAGGCCAAAGCGGCCGGCATACGACTAGAAACCCAACCTGTTGTTGGGCCAGGATGCAGGCCCGCAAAGGCCCAGTAGGCCTGCTTTGGAGAGGAGCTCGAGAGAGCTACCGCACGGGGGTTTATAAACCAGTGCGGTCGCGCCTCGGCTAACGAGGTGGGACTAAACTTGCCGCACCGCACCTGCGCTAGCGCACCCCCTTTAGTATCGGGTCGTGCCACCAACCGGTACTAAAGGGGGGGCCTTTAGTACCGGTTGGAGCCACCACCCGGTACTAAAGGGGGTCGCTTCCCGCCGCTTGGCCTGGCCAAAACAGGCCTTTAGTACCGGTTGGTGGCTCCAACCGGTACTAAAGGCCCCTCCTATATAAACAACACTTACGAAAATTTCAGTTTCTCATCTGCTTCTTCTCCTCTGCACCGTCGCCCGCCGCGCCCCCCGTACGTCTCCATCCCTCGTCGCCGCCCCCGTCGCCGCCCCGTCCCCGTCGTCGCCGCCCCGTCGTCCCCGTCGTCACCGCCGCCCCGTCCCGGCCCGTCCCGCGTCGTCCCCGTCCCCGTCGTCGCCGCCCCGTACGTCCCCGTCGTCGTCGCCACCCCGGCCCGTACGTCCCCGTCCCCGTCAACGCCGCCCCGTCCCTGTCCCTGTCGTCGTCATCCCCGTCGTCACCGCGCCCGTCGCCGTCCCCGTCGCCGCCCCCCGTCGCCTCTCGCCTCGCCGGTGAGCGCGCGCACACACACACACACTTGTTAGAAATTTTTCTGTTTTTTAGAAATTGTTAGAAATTTTTCTGTTTTTTAGAAATAGTTAGAAATGTTAGAAATGTTAGAATAGTTAGAAATGTTAGAATTGTTAGAATAGTTAGAAATGTTAGAATTGTTAGAAATTTTTCTATCTTTTAGTTATAGAAATAGTTATAAAAAAGTTAGAATTGTTAGAAATTTTTCTGTTTTTTAGAAATTGTTAGAAATTTTTTCTGCTTTTTAGAAATAGTTAGAAATGTTAGAATTGTTAGAATAGTTAGAAATGTTAGAATTGTTAGAAATTTTTCTGTTTTTAGTTATAGAAATAGTTATAAAAAAGTTAGAATTGTTAGAAATTTTTCTTTTTTTAGTTATAGAAATAGTTATAAAAAAGTTAGAAATTTTCTTTTTTTAGTTCTAGAAATATTAGAAATGTTAGTTATATAGAAATGTTAGAAATTTTAGTTATCAAAATCCAATCATTAAAAAAATGTTTCTTTTTGCGGGCATATAACTACTATTTGTTCTCGACGATGCCCGGCCCGCATCCTCGCCGTCGACCCGTCCGCGACGACATCCGACTGACCCATGTCCGGGACTGGGCTCCGCCGGGTTGGCACTAGGAGGTGCTGCCTGGAGGGGCGCGCCGCTTGATGAGGAACCCGGCCCCGGGTCCCGTTGTCGACCCTAATCTCATTTGGTGGCGTTCGCGTGGGCCAGTTTCGGTGCGGAGGGAGCCGGCCCCGCCGTAGGTGGTACATCGCCGTGTTAGGGAGGAGGACGAGCACGTCCATCTCTACATGGTTGCATTAGAGGGCGGCAGGTTCTCCAATACCTGGCAGTTTCTTCAGGGATCCCACTTCAGCTATGATCCTGTGAGGGTTCCTTCTCTTTGGGTGTCCACCGCCCGCGCCGCAGGAACCGCGAGTGTCCTAGATTCTTCTATAGTATTCGATCTTTATTAGCTACCTAGCCAGTGATGTACTCGATATATAATATTCAAGAAGATGTATTCGAGATTATATATTATTCGAGACGATGTATTCGAGATTATATCTATTATTCGAGACGATGTATTCGAGATTATATCTATTATTCGAGACGATGTATTCGAGATTATATCTATTATTCGAGACGATGTATTCGAGATTATATCTATTATTTGAGACGATGTATTCGAGATTATATCTATTATTCGAGACGATGTAATTTGAATACTAAATTGTTTTAAATTTCTTTTGGCATAGTTAAATAAAAGCTATGGCGGACAATACCAACAGAGAGGGAGAACAGACCATGTTCGATATAATACACGGGCCAGATGATGATCAGAATGAAGAAGATTATGACGGCTCCGAATTTCTAAACAACACCGGAGAGGGTGATATGATATTCGATCGCGATGACCGAATTGATGAAGTCATGAACTACGATTATGACAACACCGGAGAGGTATATATATTTATATAAGCAGGCATCTGGTGATCATCACATGTTTTAAATGAGTTGAAGATATATTAACGAATCGATCTTTCTTCTTTCAGCCATCCGGATCGAGCAAATCTTCAGGCAAAAGGACGAAACGAGGCCCGAACAAAAAGTTGAAGGAGGGCGTAAAGTATAATATCGAGGCAATCAAACGTAACGGCGAACCATTAGTGCCTAAGAAGATTGCGGACAAGTTCGTTCGTCAGTGCGCAGTTCTTGTGAAGGACCAACTCCCGATCTCCCTTCAAGAATGGAGAAAGCCAGCAAAGCCACGTCCAGATCTTACTTTTGTCGACGACAGACAAAAAAGTCTGCTTTGGGATACTCTCATGGAACATTTCACCCTACCAGATCATTTCATAGAAGCAGATGTGTAGAAAGTCAAGGACGCTGCTCTTAGGAAGATGGCGGTTGCATTCAAGAACCACAAGAATCGTGAATGGGACAAGTACGTCAAGGGAGGAAGGAAGACTCCAGTATTCGAGGGAACACTAGAGAATCAAAGTGCTCATTGGGACAATTTCGTGAAATTCAAGGATTCAGAATTATCTAAGGAACGGTCAAGAATAAACAAGGCCAATGCCGCAAAAAAGGATAAGTTCCATAAGCTGGGGCCAGGTGGCTATGCGGTGGGAATGCCTAAGTGGGATAAGTCTGAGAAAGAGATGCTGGATGCAAGTGTCACTCCAGAAACATTGAGCTGGCCCCCCAGGTACTACTTGGTTCTATGCACATGGGGGGGAGTTGGACCCGAAGAAAGGCAAAGTTTCCAAGAAGGCATGTCTGGACGGAGCCGAAGATAAGCTACTTGTTGCAATAGAAGAGGCTCGGTCCGGGTTGTTCGAGCCCAACAGAGAGAACGACGAGCTTACGCGTGCCCTGGGAAATCCTGAACACCCAGGAAGAACACGAGGCATGGGCGCTATTCCGTGGTATGAGGGGTTTTCGGACTGGAACGCCGACTAGAGAACCCTGCAAGAAAGAAGATTGCGAAGGAGAAGAAGAGGAAGATGGAGGAGGAGCAGAGGAAGCTCGACTATGAACGCCTTCAAGGCCTAGAATCAGCGCACGCGGACTTGGCAATCAAATTCCAGCGGCAGCAGGAGCAGATCGACTCACTTAGCCAGCAAAGGGGGTCTCAGCAGCTGCAGCAGCTAGCGGATGATACAGCATTGGATACCACCGCCCCATCCATGCCGAGAAGCAGCGTGGATTCCTCCCCGTTTGACGCAATGCTAGATAGGTACCCCGTGGATGATATCGCGGAGAACACTAACTGCAAGCTACACTTCAAAATTAAGAACATATCCTTGAAGGTGGCGGACGGTGTTGCTTATAAAAATTCCCCCGATGCAACCTTCCATTGCAACCCGATTCCAGCAGGCTATGCTCATGTCGTGGTTGATGAGGTGGTGGACCAATATTCGGGGCTAGAGCTTGACATTCCTGGAGGTGACGAGTGTTGGAAATATGCCCTAGAGGCAATAATAAATTGATTATTATTATATTTCCTTGTTCATGATAATCATTTATTATCCATGCTAGAATTGTATTGATAGGAAACTCAGATACATGTGTGGATACATAGACAACACCATGTCCCTAGTAAGCCTCTAGTTGACTAGCTCGTTGATCAATAGATGGTTACGGTTTCCTGACCATGGACATTGGATGTCATTGATAACGGGATCACATCATTAGGAGAATGATGTGATGGACAAGACCCAATCCTAAGCCTAGCACAAGATCATGTAGTTCGTATGCTAAAGCTTTTCTAATGTCAAGTATCATTTCCTTAGACCATGAGATTGTGCAACTCCCGGATACCGTAGGAATACTTTGGGTGTGCCAAACGTCACAACGTAACTGGGTGGCTATAAAGGTACACTACAGGTATCTTCAAAAGTGTCTGTTGGGTTGGCACGAATCGAGACTAGGATTTGTCACTCCGTGTGACGGAGAGGTATCTCTGGGGCCACTCGGTAGGACATCATCATAATGTGCACAATGTGATCAAGGAGTTGATCACGGGATGATGTGTTACGGAACGAGTAAAGAGACTTGCCGGTAACGAGATTGAACAAGGTATCGGGATACCGACGATCGAATCTCGGGCAAGTATCGTACCGCTAGACAAAGGGAATTGTATACGGGATTGATTAAGTCCTCGACATCGTGGTTCATCCAATGAGATCATCGTGGAACATGTGGGAGCCAACATGGGTATCCAGATCCCGCTGTTGGTTATTGACCGGAGAGTCATCTCGGTCATGTCTGCATGTTTCCCGAACCCGTAGGGTCTACACACTTAAGGTTCGATGACGCTAGGGTTATAGGGAATAGATATATGTGGTTACCGAATATTGTTCAGAGTCCCGGATGAGATCCTGGACGTCACGAGGAGTTCCGGAATGGTCCGGAGGTAAAGATTTATATATGGGAAGTCCTGTTTTGGTCGCCGGAAAGGTTTCGGAGTTTATCGGTAACGTACCGGGACCACCGGGAGGGTCCCGGGGGTCCACCAAGTGGGGCCACAAGCCCCGGAGGGCTGCATGGGCCAAGTGTGGGAGGGGACCAGCCCCAGGTGGGCTGGTGCGCCCCCCCACAAGGTCCCAAGGCGCCTCCAAGAGGGAAGGGGGGCAAACCCTAGGGCAGATGGGCCCTAAGGCCCACCCCAGGTGCGCCTCCTCCTCTCCCCCTTGTGGCCGCCACCTAGATGGGATCTAGGGGCTTCCGCCACCCCTAGGGAGGGAACCCTAGGTGGGGGCGCAGCCCCTCCCCTTCCCCTATATATACTTGAGGTTTGGGCTGCCCAACACACACGAGTTTCTCTCCTTCTTGGCGCAGCCCTACCCCTCTCCCTCCTCGTCTCTTGCGGTGCTTGGCGAAGCCCTGCTGGAGTACCACGCTCCTCCACCACCACCACGCCGTCGTGCTGCAGCTGGATGGAGTCTTCCTCAACCTCTCCCTCTCTCCTTGCTGGATCAAGGCATGGGAGACGTCACCGGGTTGTACGTGTGTTGAACACGAAGGTGCCGTCCGTTCGATACTAGGATCTTCGGTGATTTGGATCACGACGAGTACGACTCCTTCAACCCCGTTCTCATGAACGCTTCCGCATAGCGATCTACAAGGGTATGTAGATGCACTCTCCTTCCCCTCGTTGCTGGTTTCTCCATAGATAGATCTTGGTGACACGTAGGAAAATTTTGAATTTCTGCTACGTTCCCCAACAGTGGCATCATGAGCTAGGTCTATTGCGTAGATTCTATGCACGAGTAGAACACAAATTAGTTGTGGGCATTGATTTTGTTCAATATGCTTACCGTTACTAGTCCAATCTTGTTTCGACGGCATCGTGGGATGAAGCGGCCCGGACCAACCTTACACGTACGCTTACATGAGACCGGTTCCACCGACTGACATGCACTAGTTGCATAAGGTGGCTGGCGGGTGTCTGCCTCTCCCACTTTAGTCGGAACGGATTCGATGAAAAGGGTCCTTATGAAGGGTAAATAGCAATTGGCATATCACGTTGTGGTTTTTGCGTAGGTAAGAAACGTTCTTGCTAGAAACCCATAGCAGCCACGTAAAACATGCAAACAACAATTAGAGGACGTCTAACTTGTTTTTGCAGGGTATGCTATGTGATGTGATATGGCCAAAGGATGTGATGAATGATATATGTGATGTACGAGATGATCATGTTCTTGTAATAGGAATCACGACTTGCATGTCGATGAGTATGACAGCCGGCAGGAGCCATAGGAGTTGTCTTAATTTATTTATGAGCTGCGTGTCAACATAAACGTCATGTAATTACTTTACTTTATTGATAACTGTTAGCTATAGTAGTAGAAGTAATAGTTGACGAGACAACTTCATGAAGACACGATGATAGAGATCATGATGATGGAGATCATGGTGTCATGCCGGTGACAAGATGATCATGGAGCCCCAAGATGGAGATCAAAGGAGCTATATGATATTGGCCATATCATGTCACTATTATTTGATTGCATGTGATGTTTATCATGCTTATACATCTTATTTGCTTAGAACGACGGTAGTAAATAAGATGATCCCTCATTAAAATTTCAAGAAAGTGTTCCCCCTAACTGTGCACTGTTGTGAAAGTTCGTCGTTTTGAAGCACCACGTGATGATCGGGTGTGATAGATTCTTATGTTCACATACAACGGGTGTAAGCCAGATTTACACACGCGAAACACTTAGGTTAACTTGACGAGCCTAGCATGTACAGACATGGCCTCAGAACACAAGAGACCGAAAGGTTGAGCATGAGTCGTATGGTAGATACGATCAACATGAAGATGTTCACCGATGTTGACTAGTCCGTCTCACGTGATGATCGGACACGGCCTAGTTGACTCGGATCATGTAATCACTTAGATGACTAGAGGGATGTCTATCTGAGTGGGAGTTCATGAACTTAATTATCCTGAACATAGTCAAAAGGATTTTGCAAATTATGTCGTAGCTCGCGCTTTAGTTCTACTGTTTAGATATGTTCCTAGAGAAAATTTAGTTGAAAGTTGATAGTAGCAATTATGCAGACAGTAAAAGGCTTATCTTATATACCTAAGAGATTGATCCCCACTAACCTATTTATCTTAACATGCAAGCATGCCACATCACCATACAATTATAGATGGGATAAGGCCCACCATAACATACAACCATGCATGATAAAGACCCACCACCACATGCAACCATGCATGGGAAAATAATTATCATTCTATTGTTCAACTTAAATTCAATAAATATTTTATCACATATAATAAGTCATATGCATGTTTAATTTTGGTTCATGTGTTGTTAATCTAAAAATTTATATTTCACACAATCTCATCTTATTGAAATATATTGCAACCAATTCCCGCAGCAACGCGCGGGGCATCATCTAGTGTCCTTAATGCACCGCTCAGTGTGCTGAACCTCGAATGTCGTCTGTGGATGTTGCGAACATCTAACATACACATTTTGATAACTACGTGATAGTTCAGTTAAACGGTTTAGAGTTGAGGCACCGAAGACATTTTAAAACGTCGCGAAACATATGAGATGTTTCGAGGGCTGAAATTGGGATTTCAGGCTCGTGCCCACATCAAGAGGTATAAGACCTCCGACGATTTTCTTAGCCTGCAAACTAACGGAGAGAAGCTCAATTGTTGAGCTTGTGCTAAGATTGTCTGAGTACAACAATCATTTGAATCGAGTGGGAGTTGATCTTCCAAATGAGACAGTGATGTTTCTCCGAACGCATTACCACCAAGCTACTAGAGCTTCGTGATGAACTATAATATATCAGGGACATATGATGATCCTTGAGATATTCGCGATGTTTGACACCACAAAAGTAGAAATCAAGAAGGAGCATCAATTGTTGATGGTTGGTGAAACCACTAGTTTCAAGAAGGGCAAGGGCAAGAAGGGATACTTCATGAAACGGCAAATCAGCTGCTGCTCTAGTGAAGAAACCCAAAGTTGAACCCAAGCCCGAGACTAAGTGCTTCTGTAATAAGGGGAACAGTCACTGAAGCAGAACCACCCTAGATGCTTGGTAGATGAGAAGGCTGGCAAGGTCGACAGAAGTATATTGGATATGCATTATAATGTGTACTTTACTAGTACTCCTAGTAGCACCAGGGTATTAGATACCGGTTCGGTTGCTAAGTGTTAGTAACTTGAAACAAAAGGCTACGGAATAAACGGAGACTAGCTAAAAGGTGAGATGACGATATGTGTTGGAAGTATTTCCAAGGTTGATCAAATATCGTACGCTCCCTCTACCATCGAGATTGGTATTAAAACCTAAATAATTGTTATTTGGTGTTTGCGTTGAGCATAGACATGATTGGATTATGTCTATCGCGATACTGTTATTCATTTAAGGAGAATAATGGTTACTCTGTTTATTTGAATAATACCATCCTGATCGTAGTAATACACATTTTCATGCCAAAGGTATAAGATAGTAATGATAGTACCACACAAATGTGGCACTGCAATTTGAGTCATATTGGTATAAAACGCATGAAGAAGCTCCATGTTGATGGATCTTTGGACTCACTCATTTTCTGAAAGGATTGAGACATGCCAACCATGTTTGTTGGTAGATATGCATGAACAAACTCTATACAGATGGATCGTTTGGACTCACTTGATTTTGAATCACTTGAGACATGCAAATCATACCACATGGGCAAGATGACTGAAAGCCTCGTTTTCAGTAAAATGGAACAAGAAAGCAACTTGTTGGAAGTAATACATCTTGATGTGCGCAGTCCAATGAGTGCTGAGGCGTGTAGTGGATATCGTTATGTTCTTACTTCACAGATGATTTGAGTAGATACTGAGTATATTTACTTGATGAAACATAAGTCTGAATTATTGAAAGGTTCAAGTAATTTCAGAGTGAAGTTGAACATCATCGTGACAAGAGGATAAAATGTCTATGATATGATCGTAGAGATGAATATCTGAATTACGAGTTTGGCACAGAATTAAGACATTGTGGAAATTGTTTAACAACCAATACAGCCTGGAACACCATAGTGTGATGGTGTGTCCGAACATCATAACTGCACCCTATTGGATATGATGCATACCATGATGTCTCTTATCGAATTACCACGACAGTTTATGGGTTAGGCATTAGAGACAACCACATTCACTTTAAATAGGGCACCACGTAATTCCGATGAGATGACACCGTATGAACTATGGTTTAGAGAAACCTAAGCTGTCATTTCTTAAAAGTTTGGGGCTGCGACGCTTATGTGAAAAAAGTTTCAGGCTGATAAGCTCGAACCCAAAGCGGATGAATGCATCTTCATAGGACACCCAAAACAGTTGGGTGTACCTCCTGTCTCAGATCTGAAAGCAATAAGGGATTGTTTCTAGAATCGGGTCCTTTCTCGAGGAAAAGTTTCTCTCGAAAGAATTGAGTGGGACGATGGTAGAGCCTTGATGAGGTTATTGAACTGTCTCTTCAACTAGTGTGTGGCAGGGCACATGGAGTTGTTCCTGTGACACCTACACCAATTGAAGTGGAAGCTTATGATAGTGATCATGAAACTTCAGATCAAGTCACTACCAAACCTCGTGGGATGACAAGGATGCGTACTACTTCAGAGTGGTACGTAATCCTGTCTTGGAAGTCATGTTGCTAGACAACAATGAACCTACGAGCTATGGAGAAGCAATGGTGGGCCCGGATTCCGATAAATGGCTCGAGGCCATAAAATCCGAGAGAGGATCCATGTACGAAAACAAAGTGTAGACTTTGGCAGAACGGCTCGATGGTCGTAAGGCTATTGAGTACAGATGGATTTTAAAAGGAAGACGGACAATGATGGTAAGTATCACCATTAAGAAAGCTCGACTTGTCGTTAAGATGTTTTCCGACAAGTTCAAGGAGTTGACTACGATGAGACTTTCTCACTCGTAGTGATGCTAAGAGTCTGTTGGAACTATATTAGCGATTACTGCATTATTTATGAAATCTTGCAGATAGGATGACAAAACATTGTTTCCTCGGCGATTTTCTTGAGGAAAAGTTGTATGTGATACAACCGGAAGGTTTTGTCAATCCTGAAAGATGCTAACAAGTATGCAAAGCTCCAGCAATCCTTCTAAGGACTGGAGTAAGCATGTTAGAGTTGGAATATACACTTTGATGGAGTAATCAAAGATTATGGGTTTATACAAAGTTTGTTAGAAACTTGTATTTACAATAAAGTGAGTGGGAGCACTACGACATTTCTGATAAGTATATGTGGATGACATATTGTTGATCCGAAATGATGTAGAATTTCTGGAAAGCATGCAGAGTTATTTGAAAAGTGTTTTTCAATGGAAAAACTGGATTAGGCTACTTGAGTATTGAGCATTAAGATCTATAAGGATAGATCAAAATGCTTAATAGTACTTTCAAATGAATACATACCGTGACAAGATTTTGAAGGAGTTCAAAATGGATCGGCGGAGGAGGAGTTCTTGGCTGTGTTATAAGGTGTGAACATTGATTAAGACTCGAAACCTGACCGTGGCAGAATAGAGAGAAAGGACGAAGGTCGTCCCCTATGCTTTAGACGTAGGCTCTACAGTATGCTATGCTGTGTACCGCACCTGAAGTGTGCCTTGCCATGAGTCAGTCAAGGGGTACAAGAGTGATCCAAGAATGGATCACAGGACAGTGGTCAAAGTTATCCTTAGTAACTAGTGGACTAAGGAGTTTTCTCGATTATGGAGGTGGTAAAAGAGTTCATCGTAAAGGGTTATGCCGATGCAAACTTTGACACTAATCCAGATTATTCTGAGTAGTAAACTGGATTCGTATAGTCGAACAGTTATTTGGAATAGCTCCAAATAGAACGTGGTAGCTGTATCTAGGAGATGACATACATATTTCTAAAGCACACACGGATCTGAAAGATTCAGACCTGTTGACTATAACATCTCTCACAAGCATAACATGATCAAACCCAGAACTCATCGAGTGTTAATCACATGGTAATGTGAACTATATTATTGACTCTAGTAAACTCTTTGGGTGTAAGTCGCATGTGGATGTGACCTTGAGTGTTAATCACATATCGATGTGAACTGGATTATTGACTCTAGTGCAAGTGGGAGACTGTTGGAAATATGCCCTAGAGGCAATAATAAATTGATTATTATTATATTTCCTTGTTCATGATAATCGTTTATTATCCATGCTAGAATTGTATTGATAGGAAACTCAGATACATGTGTGGATACATAGACAACACCATGTCCCTAGTAAGCCTCTAGTTGACTAGCTTGTTGATCAATAGATGGTTACGGTTTCCTGACCATGGACATTGGATGTCATTGATAACAGGATCACATCATTAGGAGAATGATGTGATGGACAAGACCCAATCCTAAGCCTAGCACAAGATCATGTAGTTCGTATGCTAAAGCTTTTCTAATGTCAAGTATCATTTCCTTAGACCATGGGATTGTGCAACTCCCGAATACCCTAGGAATACTTTGGGTGTGCCAAACGTCACAACGTAACTGGGTGGCTATAAAGGTACACTACAGGTATCTCCGAAAGTGTCTGTTGGGTTGGCACGAATCGAGACTGGGATTTGTCACTCCGTGTGACGGAGAGGTATCTCTGGGCCCACTCGGTAGGACATCATCATAATGTGCACAATGTGATCAAGGAGTTGATCACGGGATGATGTGTTATGGAACGAGTAAAGAGACTTGCCGGTAACGAGATTGAACAAGGTATCGGGATACCGACGATCGAATCTCGGGCAAGTATCATACCGCTAGACAAAGGGAATTGTATACGGGATTGATTAAGTCCTCGACATCGTGGTTCATCCGATAAGATCATCGTGGAACATGTGGGAGCCAACATGGGTATCCAGATCCCGCTGTTGGTTATTGACCGGAGAGTCATCTCGGTCATGTCTGCATGTTTCCCGAACCCGTAGGGTCTACACACTTAAGGTTCGATGACGCTAGGGTTATAGCGAATAGATATACGTGGTTACCGAATATTGTTCGGAGTCCCGGATGAGATCCCGGACGTCACGAGGAGTTCCGGAATGGTCCGGAGGTAAAGATTTATATATGGGAAGTCCTGTTTTGGTCGCCAGAAAGGTTTCGGGGTTTATCGGTAACGTACCGGGACCACCGGGAGGGTCCCGGGGGTCCACCAAGTGGGGCCACAAGCCCCGGAGGGCTGCATGGGCCAAGTGTGGGAGGGGACCAGCCCCAGGTGGGCTGGTGCGCCCCCCCCCCCACAAGGGCCCAAGGCGCCTCCAAGAGGGAAGGGGGGCAAACCCTAGGGCAGATGGGCCCTAAGGCCCACCCCAGGTGCGCCTCCCCCTCTCCCCCTTGTGGCCGCCACCTAGATGGGATCTAGGGGCTGCCGCCACCCCTAGGGAGGGAACCCTAGGTGGGGGCGCAGCCCCTCCCCTTCCCCTATATATACTTGAGGTTTGGGCTGCCCAACACACACGAGTTTCTCTCCTTCTTGGCGCAGCCCTACCCCTCTCCCTCCTCGTCTCTTGCGGTGCTTGGCGAAGCCCGGCTGGAGTACCACGCTCCTCCACCACCACCATGCCGTCGTGCTGCTGCTGGATGGAGTCTTCCTCAACCTCTCCCTCTCTCCTTGCTGGATCAAGGCATGGGAGACGTCACCGGGCTGTACGTGTGTTGAACACGGAGGTGCCGTCCGTTCGACACTAGGATCTCCGGTGATTTGGATCACGACGAGTACGACTCCTTCAACCCCGTTCTCTTGAACGCTTCCGCATAGCAATCTACAAGGGTATGTAGATGCACTCTCCTTCCCCTCGTTGCTGGTTTCTCCATAGATAGATCTTGGTGACACGTAGGAAAATTTTGAATTTCTGCTACGTTCCCCAACAATGAGGAGCACACACTCGGAGATGCCAAACATCGTATCATCCTATGGAGAAAAGATTGCATCATCTTTCGAAGGCCACCGACACCGCGTCACCCGACTGTTGGGGAACGTAGCAGAAATTCAAAATTTTCCTACGTGTCACCAAGATCTATCTATGGAGAGACTAGCAACGAGGGGAAGGAGAGTGCATCTACATACCCTTGTAGATCGCTAAGCGGAAGCGTTCAAGTGAACGGGGTTGATGGAGTCGTACTCATCGTGATTCAAATCACCGATGATCAAGTGCCGAACGCACGGCACCTCCGCGTTCAACACACGTACAGCCCGGTGACGTCTCCCACGCCTTGACCCAGCAAGGAGAGAGGGAGAGGTTGAGGAAGACTCCATCCAGCAGCAGCACAACGGCGTGGTGGTGATGGAGGAGCATGGCAATCCTGCAGGGCTTCGCCAAGCACCACAGAAGAGGAGAAGAACTTGGGAGAGAGGGAGGGGCTGCACCAAAGGCATAAGGGGTTGTCTCAAGAGGCCCTCCTACCCTCACTATATATAGGGATCCCAAGGGGGGGTGCGCCAGCCTAGGAGATCCAATCTCCTAGGTGCGGCAGCCAAGGGGAGGTTTCCCTCCCCCCCAAGGCACCTAGAGGTGCCTTCCACCATTGGGACTCTTCCCTTATGTGGAACCCTAGGCGCATGGGATTTTGGGGCTGGTGCCCTTGGCCCATCTAGGCCAAGGCACACCCCTTACAGCCCATGTGGCCCCCCGGGACAGGTGGCCCCACCCGGTGGGCCCCCGGGACCCCTCCGGTGGTCTCGGTACAATACCGATAACCCCGAAACTTGTCCCGATGGCCGAAACAGCACTTCCTATATATAATTCTTTACCTTCGGACCATTCCGGAACTCCTCGTGACGTCCGGGATCTCATCCGGGACTCCGAACAACATTCGGTAACCACATACAAGCTTCCTTTATAACCCTAGCGTCATCGAACCTTAAGTGTGTAGACCCTACGGGTTCGGGAGACATGCAGACATGACCGAGACGTTCTCCAGTCAATAACCAACAGTGGGATCTGGATACCCATGTTGGCTCCCACATGTTCCACGATGATCTCATCGGATGAACCACGATGTCAAGGACTTCATCAATCCCGTATACAATTCCCTTTGTCTATCGGTATGTTACTTGCCCGAGATTCGATCGTCGGTATCCAATACCTAGTTCAATCTCGTTACCGGCAAGTCTCTTTACTCGTTCTGTAACACATCATCCCGTGATCAACTCCTTGGTCACATTGCGCATATGATGATGTCCTACCGAGTGGGCCCAGAGATACCTCTCCGTTTACACGGAGTGACAAATCCCAGTCTCGATTCGTGCTAACCCAACAGACAATTTCGGAGATACCTGTAATGCACCTTTATAGTCACCCAGTTACGTTGTGACGTTTGATACACCCAAAGCATTCCTACGGTATCCGGGAGTTGCACAATCTCATGGTCTAAGGAAATGATACTTGACATTAGAAAAGCTTTAGCATACGAACTACACGATCTAGTGCTATGCTTAGGATTGGGTCTTGTCCATCACATCATTCTCCTAATGATGTGATCCCATTATCAACGACATCCAATGTCCATGGTTAGGAAACCGTAACCATCT
The DNA here is from genome assembly GCF_018294505.1 of Triticum aestivum. Classification (NCBI taxonomy): domain Eukaryota; kingdom Viridiplantae; phylum Streptophyta; class Magnoliopsida; order Poales; family Poaceae; genus Triticum; species Triticum aestivum. Next base: position 2,401,685 of record NC_057809.1, on the reverse strand, counting down.
ATTGATCAACGAGCTAGTCAACTAGAGGCTTACTAGGGACATGGTGTTGTCTATGTATCCACACATGTATCTGAGTTTCCTATCAATACAATTATAGCATGGATAATAAACGATTATCATGAACAAGGAAATATAATAATAACCAATTTATTATTGCCACTAGGGCATATTTCCAACAGTCTCCCACTTGCACTAGAGTCAATAATCTAGTTCACATCGCCATGTGATTAACACTCACAGGTCACATCGCCATGTGACCAACACCCAAGAGTTTACTAGAGTCAGTAGTCTAGTTCACATCACTATGTGATTAACACTCAATGAGTTTTAGGTTTGATCATGTTGCTTGTGAGAGAGGTTTTAGTCAACAGGTCCGAACCTTTCAGATCCGTGTGTGCTTTACAAATCTCTATGTCATCTCCTAGATGTAGCTACCACGCTCTATTTGGAGCTATTCCAAATAACTGTTCTACTTGGAGCTATTCTAAATTGTTGCTCCATTATATGCATCCGGTATCTCTACTCAGAGCTATCCGGATAGGTGTTAAGCTTGCATCGACGTAACCCTTTACGACGAACTCTTTTACCACCTCCATAATCGGGAAAATTCCTTAGTCCACTAGTTACTAAGGATAACTTTGACCGCTGTCCTGTGATCCATTCTTGGATCACTCTTGTACCCCTTGACTGACTCATGGCAAGGCACACTTCAGGTGCGGTACACAGCATAGCATACTGTAGAGCCTACGTCTTAAGCATAGGGGACGACTTTCGTCCTTTCTCTCTATTCTGCCATGGTTGAGCTTTCAGTCTTAACTTCATACCTTACAACTCAGGCAAGAACTCCTTCTTTGACTGATCCATCTTGAACACCTTCAAGATCATGTAAAGGTATGTGCTCATTTGAAAGTACCATTAAGCGTTTTGATCTATCCTTATAGATCTTGATGCTCAATGTTCAAGTAGCTTAATCCAGGCTCTCCATTGAAAACACTTTCCAAATAACCCTATATGCTTTCTAGAAATTCTACGTCATTTCTGATCAACAATATGTCAACAACATATATTTATCAGAAATTCTATAGTGCTTCCACTCACTTCTTTGGAAATACAAGTTTCTCATAAACTTTGTATAAACCCAAAATCTTTGATCATCTCATCAAAGCGCACATTCCAACTCCGAGATGCTTACTCCAGTCCTCAGAAGGATTGCTGGAGCTTTGCATACTTATTAGCATCTTTCAGGATTGACAAAACCTTCCGGTTGTATCACATACAACCTTTCCTCAAGAAAATCGTCGAGGAAACAATGTTTTGACATCCTATCTGCAAGATTTCATAAATAATGCAGTAATCGCTAATATAATTCCAACAGACTCTTAGCATCGCTACGAGTGAGAAAGTCTCATCGTAGTCAACTCCTTGAACTTGTCAGAAAACATCTTAACGACAAGTCGAGCTTTCTTAATGGTGACATTTACCATCATTGTCCGTCTTCCTTTTAAAATCCATCTACACTCAACAGCCTTACGACCATCAAGTAGTTCTTCCAAAGTCTACACTTTGTTTTCATACATGGATCCTCTCTCGGATTATATGGCCTCAAGCCATTTATCGGAATCCAGGCCCACCATCTCTTCTCCATAGCTCGTAGGTTCATTGTTGTCTAGCAACATGACTTCCAAGACAGGATTACGTACCACTCCGAAGTAGTACGCATCCTTGTCATCCCACGAGGTTTGGGAGTGACTTGATCCGAAGTCTCATGATCAATATCATAAGCTTCCACTTCAATTGGTGTAGGTGCCACAGGAACAACTCTTTGTGCCCTGCTATACACTAGTTGAAGTGACGGTTCAATAACCTCATCAAGTCTCCACCATCCTCCCACTCAATTCTTTCGAGAGAAACTTTTCCTCGAGAAAGGACCCGATTCTAGAAACAATCCCTTATTGCTTTCGAATCTGAGACAGGAGGTATACCCAACTGTTTTGGGTGTCCTATGAAGATGCATTTATCCGCTTTGGGTTCGAGCTTATCAGCCTGAAACTTTTTCACATAAGCGTCGCAGCCCCAAACTTTTAAGAAATGACAGCTTAGGTTTCTCTAAACCATAGTTCATACGGTGTCATCTCATCGGAATTACGTGGTGCCCTATTTAAAGTGAATGTGGTTGTCTCTAATGCCTAACCCATAAACTATTGTGGTAATTCGATAAGAGACATCATGGTATGCATCATATCCAATAGGGTGCGGTTATGATGTTCGGACACACCATCACACTATGGTGTTCCAGGCTGTATCAGTTGTGAAACAATTTCCACAATGTCTTAATTCTGTGCCAAACTCGTAATTCAGATATTCATCTCTATGATCATATCATAGATATTTTATCCTCTTGTCACGACGATCTTTCAACTTCACCCTGAAATTACTTGAACCTTTCAATAATTCAGACTCGTGATTCATCAAGTAAATATATTCAACATCTACTCAAATCATCTGTGAAGTAAGAACATAACGATATCCACTACATGCCTCAGCACTCATTGGACCGCACACATCAAAATGTATTACTTCCAGCAAGTTGCTTTCTAGTTCCATTTTACTGAAAACGAGGCTTTCAGTCATCTTGCCCATGTGGTATGATTTGCATGTCTCAAGTGATTTAAAATCAAGTGAGTCCAAACGGTCCATTTGCATGGAGTTTCTTCATGCATATACACCAATAGACATGGTTCGCATGTCTCAAACTTTTCAAAACGAGTGAGCCCAAAGATCCATCAACAAGGAGCTTCTTCATGCGTTTTATACCGATATGACTTAAGTGGCAGTGCGACAAGTAGGTGGTACTATCATTACTATCTTTTGGCATGAACATGTGTATCACTACGATCGAGATTCAATAAACTATTCATTTTAGGTGTAAGACCATTGAAGGTATTATTCAAATAAACAGAGTAACCATTATTCTCCTTAAATGAATAACCGTATTGCGACAGACATAATCCAATCATGTCTATGCTCAATGCAAACACCAATCTCGATGGTAGAGGGAGCGTGCGATGCTTGATCATATCAACATTGGAAACACATATCGTCAGCTCACCTTTAGCTAGTCCCCGTTTATTCCGTAGCTTTTATTTCGAGTTACTAACACTTAGCAACCGAACCCGTATCTAATACCCTGGTGCTACTAGGAGTACTAGTAAAATACACATTAACATAATGTATATCCAATATACTTCTATCGACCTTGCCAGCCTTCTAATCTACCAAGTATCTAGGGTAATTCTGCTCCAGTGGTTGTTCCCTTTATTACAGAAGCACTTAGTCTCAGGTTTGGGTTCAACCTTGGGTTTCTTCACTAGAGCAGCAGCTGAATTGCCGTTTTATGAAGTATCCCTTCGTGCCCTTGCCCTTCTTGAAACTAGTGGTTTCACCAACCATCAACAATTGATGCTCCTTCTTGATTTCTACTTTTGTGGTGTCAAACATCACGAACATCTCAAGGATCATCATATATGTCCCTGATATATTATAGTTCATCACGAAGCTCTAGCAGCTTGGTGGTAATGACTTCGGAGAAACATCACTATCTCATCTGGAAGATCAATTCCCACTTGATTCAAGCGATTGTTGTACTCAGACAATCTGAGCACAAGCTCAACAATTGAGCTTTTCTCCTTAGTTTGCAGGTTAAGAAAATCGTCGGAGGTCTTATACCTCTTGACGTGGGCACGAGCCTGTAATTCCAATTTCAGCCCTCAAAACATCTCATATGTTTCGTGACGTTTCAAAAAACGTCTTTGGTGCCTCAACTCTAAACCATTTAACTGAACTATCATGTAGTTATCAAAACGTGTATGTCAGATGTTCGCAACATCCACACACAATGTTCAAGGTTTAGCACACTGAGCGGTGCATTAAGGACATAAGCCTTCTAAGAAGCAATGAGGACAATCCTCAGTCTACGGACCTAGTCCGCATAATTGCTACTATCAACTTTCAACTAATTTTTCTCTAGGAACATATCTAAACAGTAGAACTATAGCGTGAGCTACAACATAATTTGCAAAATCCTTTTGACTATGTTCAGAATAATTAAGTTCATCTTATGAACTCCCACTTAGATAGACATCCCTCTAGTCATCTAAGTGATTACATGATCTGAGTCAACTAGGCCGTGTCCGATCTGTGCGTGAGACGGACTAGTCAACGTCGGTGAACATCATCATGTTGATCGTATCTTCTATACGACTCATGCTCGACCTTTCGGTCTTCTGTGTTCCGAGGCCATGTCTCTACATGCTAGGCTCGTCAAGGTAACCCTAAGTGTTTTTGTATGTGTAAAACTGTCTTACACCCGTTGTATGTGAACGTAAGGATATATCACACCCGATTAACACGTGGTGCTTCGAAACGACGAACTGTAGCAACGGTGCACAGTTAGGGGAGAACACTTCTTGAAATTGTTGTAAGGGATCATCTTATTTACTACCGTCGTTCTAAGCAAATAAGATGTATAAATATGATAAACATCATATGCAATCAAATAATAGTGACATGATATGGCCAATATCATATAGCTCCTTTGATCTCCATCTTGGGGCTCCATGATCATCTATTACAAGAACATGATCAATCTCATACATCACATATATCATTCATCACATCCTTTTGGCCATATCACATCACATAGCATACCCTGCAAAAACAAGTTAGACGTCCTCTAATTGTTGTTTGCATGTTTTACGTGGCTGCTATGGGTTTCTAGCAAGAACGTTTCTTACCTACGCAAAGACCACAACGTGATATGCCAATTGCTATTTACCCTTCATAAGGACCCTTTTCATCGAATCCGATCCGACTAAAGCGGGAGAGACAGACACCCGCCAGCCACCTTATGCAACTAGTGCATGTTTGTCGGTGGAACCGGTCTCACGTAAGAGTACGTGTAAGGTTGGTCCGGGCCGCTTCATCCCACGATGCCGCCGAATCAAGATAAGACTAGTAACGGTAAGCATATTGAACAAAATCAACGCCCACAACTACTTTGTGTTCTACTCGTGCATAGAATCTACGCAATAGACCTAGCTCATGATGCCACTGTTGGGGAACGTAGCAGAAATTCAAAATTTTCCTACGTGTCACCAAGATCTATCTATGGAGATACTAGCAACGAGGGGAAGGAGAGTGCATCTACATACCCTTGTAGATCGCTAAGCGGAAGCGTTCAAGTGAACGGGGTTGATGGAGCCGTACTCGTCGTGATTCAAATCACCGATGATCAAGTGCCGAACGCACGGCACCTCCGCGTTCAACACACGTACAGCCCGGTGACGTCTCCCATGCCTTGATCCAGCAAGGAGAGAGGGAGAGGTTGAGGAAGACTCCATCCAACAGCAGCACAACAGCGTGGTGGTGATGGAGGAGCATGGCAATCCTGCAGGGCTTCGCCAAGCACCACAGAAGAGGAGAAGAACTTGGGAGAGGGGGAGGGGCTGCACCAAAGGCATAAGGGGTTGTCTCAAGAGGTCCTCCTACCCTCACTATATATAGGGATCCCAAGGGGGGGGGGGTGCGCCAGCCTAGGAGATCCAATCTCCTAGGTGCAGCAGCCAAGGGGAGGTTTCCCTCCCCCCCAAGGCACCTAGAGGTGCCTTCCACCATTGGGACTCTTCCCTTATGTGGAACCCTAGGCGCATGGGCTTTGGGGGCTGGTGCCCTTGGCCCATATAGGCCAAGACGCACCCCTTACAGCCCATGTGGCCCCACGGGACAGGTGGCCCCACCCGGTGGGCCCCCGGGACCCCTCCGGTGGTCCCGGTACAATACCGATAACCCTGAAACTTGTCCGGATGGCCGAAACAGCACTTCCTATATATAATTCTTTACCTCCGGACCATTCCGGAACTCCTCGTGACGTCCGGGATCTCATTCGGGACTCCGAACAACATTCGGTAACCACATACAAGCTTCCTTTATAACCCTAGCGTCATCGAACCTTAAGTGTGTAGACCCTACGGGTTCGGGAGACATGCAGACATGACCGAGACGTTCTCCAGTCAATAACCAACAGCGGGATCTGGATACCCATGTTGGCTCCCACATGTTCCACGATGATCTCATCGGATGAACCACGATGTCAAGGACTTCATCAATCCCGTATACAATTCCCTTTGTCTATCGGTATGTTACTTGCCCGAGATTCGATCGTCGGTATCCAATACCTAGTTCAATCTCGTTACCGGCAAGTCTCTTTACTCATTCCATAACACATCATCCCGTGATCAACTCCTTGGTCACATTGCGCATATGATGATGTCCTACCGAGTGGGCCCAGAGATACCTCTCCGTTTACACGGAGTGACAAATCCCAGTCTCGATTCGTGCCAACCCAACAGACACTTTCGGAGATACCTGTAATGCACCTTTATAGTCACCCAGTTACGTTGTGACGTTTGATACACCCAAAGCATTCCTACGGTATCCGGGAGTTGCACAATCTCATGGTCTAAGGAAATGATACTTGACATTAGAAAAGCTTTAGCATACGAACTACACGATCTAGTGCTATGCTTAGGATTGGGTCTTGTCCATCACATCATTCTCCTAATGATGTGATCCCGTTATCAACGACATCCAATGTCCATAGTTAGGAAACCGTAACCATCTATTGATCAACGAGCTAGTCAACTAGAGGCTTACTAGGGACATGGTGTTGTCTATGTATCCACACATGTATTTGAGTTTCCTATCAATACAATTATAGCATGGATAATAAACGATTATCATGAACAAGGAAATATAATAATAACCAATTTATTATTGCCTCTAGGGCATATTTCCAACACCGACTCCTCGTCGAAGTCCGCCACCGAGTCAGCAGACTCCCGCTCCTCCAAGTCCACCAACGCGTGAGGCCACTCCTCCTCCTCCAAGTCCGGCAAAGTGTCAGGCCACTCCTCCTCCAAGTCCGACACAGCGTCAGACGTCCACTCCTCCTCCAAGTTCGGCACAACCTCAGGTCGCTGCAAGTCCGGCACAGCTTCAGGCCACTCCTCCTCGTCCAACTCAGCCCCGTCAGCCATCTCCGCCGCCTCAGCAATCGCAGAAGAGACACCCCGCAGCTATGGTGCGTAGCGATACGAGTCGAGGTCATAGTACAGGAAGTACAGGCGGAGGCAAGCGATATAAATATGGTCCAAACCTCACTACTCCTCTTCCTGTGAGGGCTTACGACAGGACCGAGGAGCAAACCAATTCCATAGTGCGGGCAGAAGTCGACGCCCATTTTGGACCGAAACTGCCACCGACGCCAAGGGAGAAAGTGCCTGTGGAAGTAGTTGACCACTTCATTCATATGGCTCAACCACCAGCTCCTAAGCCTGTTGACACAGACTATGAGCGCCACATCAGGAAGTTACATCGACAACGTCTACAGAAGGAGGCGAGCTCGAGCTCGAGCAAACAACAAGCAGCTGTCAAAAAATGCGGGAAAACCGTTGCCCAGCTGGGAGAACAGGCGGCGCAATCGATCCTCCCGCTTGTTGTGCCGCCAACAACACGTGACAGTATGCGCGTCCAATATTATTGTGGCCAAACAGTTTACGTTCCTGAGGTGGGCGATGTGGTAATAACCCAGGAGCATATAATGCAGGCTGAAACTCTCAAAATCACTGTTGGACAACTCCTCGAGATCGAGGACATGCCTGTGCTTAAAGAGGAGGAAATAAAACGGAAATATGCCCGGGGCCAACCTTTGGTCAAGCCAGAAGGGGTCAAGAAGCTCCCAACGAGAATGTATGAATTACATGAATGGTACATGGACATTACCAAGAGATCCGATCGAGAGTCCCTCATGGTGCAAGTCAAGAAGGATCATTACTACCATGAGAAACCTGTGACCGTTGAGTATTCTGAACTATTTCAGTTATACAATCAAGACACACTCGACAAATCTATCGTCAGTTGCTATTATCTGTAGGTGATTTCTTTCTGTAATTTAAGTCTCAAGCTAGCTGTAGTGATCCTTTTGATCAATCATTACCTGTAATTATCCTCACTATATTCTTTTCTGTGGTATTATGCAGGATGAAGATGTATGAAATGAAAAAAGGTGGACGCTATGGCATTGGGTTCATTGACCCAAACACTGTTAATGAATACACACGGAAAATAAACAAGCATCATGAAAAGCAGGTAGAGGACAGCATGCTAGAGTTCTTGAAGCGCCTCAAATACAATGAAGATATACTACTTCCTTACAACTTCCAGTGAGTCACACTTTCTTGTATTACAAATTCTCTGTTTTTGCCTACTAGCTAGCTACATGTTTTTGCTTATATATGCCCGCTTAATTAAGACGTGCAAACGTGTGTGCATGCAGATTTCACTGGATCTTGTGTATCATTAAAGTTGACGCCGGAACTGTTCAAATACTGGACTCGCTACTCAAAGCAAATATTGACTATAACATCTTGTTTGGGATAGTCAACAGGTAATTTCAATCATTATTAACTATATATCTCGGCCTATTTAGTTCGTCATTTCATGATATGAACTATTTAATAACCCCTTTATTCATTTTCTTTGTCGACGGGCAGGGCTTGGGCAAGGTTCATCAGCGTCACGGAAGGCGAATGGAAACGACAGCTGAAATGGTTTCGACCCAAGGTAAATAATTAAGTAGTACTCCCTCCGTAAACTAATATAAGAGTGTTTAGAATACTAAAATAGTGATCTAAACGCTCTTATATTAGTTTACAGAGGGGGTACTAGCTAGCTAGCTAGTTGCCATCTCTTTAATTATCATGCTTGATTAATTATTATCTGATCAAATTAAATTCCATTCTCGTAATAAAGGCCCTGAAGCAGGCGCAGGGGACTGATCTGTGTGTGTTCTGCGTTTGCAAGAACATTCGCATGATGGCGTCCGAAAGGAGCAGATCTCAAAGACAGGAATGGGTACGCTTGTCAGAATACTATTCACAATTTTTACACCATTATCGATATCTAGTCACACAACTAATATACATGCATATTGATCTCCTTCTTAACAGTTCAAAGAGGTGCGGGACAAGCTCCTAGAAATGGAGCGCGTAGAAGCACTTCAAGAGGAAATAGCGGGATTTTTGCTCGACCAGGTCATAAATCCGAAGGGAGAATACTATTACACGCTACCGCCCCCATCAACCAGGTCATGAACCACTTCCAATTGTCATCGTGCTTCGAAGGCACCAATTAGGCTAATGCCACTGGCTCCGAAGGAAACATGCATATGTAGGAGAAATTGTATATAGCTATATATGTGTGTATGTGTGAATTAATATGGTGATTTGTGAGACATTGATGATATATATATGATTGGTTCTACTAGAAATTCTATTTATATATATATATATATATATATATATATATGCATAACGTGTACAATGTGTAGTACCGTAAAATACCAGCAAACCAAAAAGAATTAAAATGGAAAACACAAAATTAAATGAAAAAGAAATCATAAAACCAAAAACCCCCCAAACATTTTAGTACCGGTTGGTGTTACCAACCGATACTAAAGGACTCCCGGCCCCCGGAGCTGGCTCGTGCCACGTGGTTGCCCTTTAGCACCGGTTCGTACTGAACCGGTACTAAGGGGGGGGGGGGGGCTTTAGTGACCACACTTTAGTGCCGGTTATGAAATCGGTGCTATTGCCCGGTTCTGCACTAGTGTCTACTGTATGTCCGGATCTGATCAATTAAAAGCCACCAATATATATACTGTACATCCGGATGGCAGCAGGCCGCAGTTTCGCTGATATTTGGGTTTGTCGGTGATTAGCATGCTTGAGTTTTGCCGATAGCATGTTTGAACTTAGACGGAAGCAACTACCCTTTTTATTTGTTTCACTTTTTTCTTTCAAATGCTTCAACTTCATTTGGCGGAAGCATGGTAATGGTCAACTTCTTTTAGTGGAAGCGTGCTAATGCTTGGTAGTATTTGGCCTTCCGCCACGCTTAGTACTGTAGCTGCTAACGCTTTGGTAGCATTTGGCAGAAAGCATGCTAATGCTTTAGTAGCATCCTCAGCCTTATGTAAATTTCAGTTGGCGGAAGCAGCTTTATTTGGCAGTAGCTAAATGCGTCTTAATGCTTCATTTGGTGACTAATTTTAATGGAAGCTACGGAAGCATCATAATTAGTAGCCTTCCTTCAAACAAAATGCTACTAATCATAGTTTTTTAAAGTACTAATAGAGATGAACATTTACAGTATATGGTTGGATGGTGGGCCCCCATATCGTGTCCAAGGACTAGTCGGGGCACAGTCCACGGACGGATAGTTTGTCCATTTTAAAGGATAGCGTTGTACATGCCATAGTCATGCATGAAGTATGTACATAGTTCACCAAAGAAAATGTGCAAAAGCAGAGGCAGCTGTCAGCTGAGATGCCTTAGCTCTTTAAGGAAGTTTTATTATGTGCGTTTCTTGCAGAAGATAGAAGAGTATATAATGCAGGACAGTCAAAGCGAAAAGCGGAGGCGCGCATCAGATGTGGATAACATTGGGCACGCAAAGTAACACGATAGTATATAGTGCAGGACAGCCAAAGCGAAAAGCGAAGGCGCGCATCAGATGTGGATTACATGGGGCACGCAAAGCAACACGATGCCAAAGAGCGTTTCGATCGATCGAGAATGCATGAGCTTCCGGCCTTTCGGATGCATGCATGCATGCAGCACACGCAAAGAGAAAGATGACATACTCCTACCTCCCACGTGTCTGCATGTGAATAAAGGAAAACTAAGCAAAAGAAAGGAGAGTATGGTCTTTGCCTGGGATTCCCATGATCACCTTGCCAGAAAATAAAAGGTGAGTCGAGCGAACGAGAGCTCTTGAGCCTGTGCGGCCGGTTTCTCCATCCATGCCACCACCTCGCTCTCCTCGTACTCCCTCCGTTTCAAAATAGATAACCCAACTTTGTACTAAAGTTAATACAAAGTTAAGTCATCTATTTTAGAACGGAGGGAGTAGAAACGAGCCCCTAGTTATCTACTCCGTCCGTTCTTAAATATAACTCTTTTTTAGAGATTTTAATATGAACTACATACAGATGTATATAGACGTAGTTTAGAGTGTAGATTCACTCATTTTGCTCCGTATGTAGTCCATATTGAAATCTGTAAAAAAGACTTATATTTAGGAACGAAACGAGTATATGTTACCATATTATTTATAGTCGATCTTAAAGAAAGTATAAGAAATTAAAAAAAACTACTGACACTACTAGAATCTGGTTTTGTGCCGAGCTCCAGAACGTTGCGGAGTTCATTTTATCGCGAACTCAGCAAATTTGGTGGCTGTTGAGTTTGATTCAGTATTAGACTCGGCTGTGACAAGCAACTCGGTGGACTTGTGACTTTGCCTACTTCCACCAAAAAACGACTAGGCGAACAAAAACAACTCAGCAGAAACTCAAGTTCGCCGAGTTCCCGACAGAAAACCCCATCAAAGTCTTACAGGTGGGCCCTGCTGTAGAGTAGGCGACGAAGCCGTGACGGCATCCAATCTTTGCCGAGTTTTGGCTAACGGAGACTCGGCACACATTTTCTCCTTTCCATTTGTTAATAAGAATGCCAAGGGTCACATATTTGTCGGGTTTTCGTTAAAGGGGATGTTGATGCAACAAACCTGACAGTGAATAGTAGGCTGCGAATAATGGCTCAATCTAATTTCGGCATAGGTGTGACGCTCGGATTTTATGAGTTCAGGCCCCTCGCGGAGAGGTAAAAGCCCTACTTCTTGAACCCTGGGGCTATCTTTCTCTGGTGTCTGGATTATAAGAGGGTTGCGAACCCTTGTCTTAGTGCTCGGGGGTGGCTTATATAGGGTGCACCGCCCCTCATTATGGGTACGTTAAAAGGGAGATGATGCAGGGGATTGATTATAGGTGTTACAGGTAACTGATGCTATTACTACACTTGAAGTCTGGTGTTGTGCTCCTCGGACGTTCCAGGCCCCGCACGACTCATTCGCCGCTCATGTCCGTGTGCTGGCGAGCATGGCCGAGTAGTGGCGAAGCGTCCGAGTGAGCTGCCTCCATCCGAGTGGATGGATTGCATCCGAATGAGTATTCAGAGGTGGGCCTCCGAATGCACCTACGGTTCAGGAACCTTCCAGTGATGGTATGGGGTCGTAGATGGGTCCAGGATGTCAGGTCCTTGACCCTACCCTGAGTAGGTGACACCATCATTAGCCCCCGAATCGGATGAGGTCTCGTGGGACGAATGGGCTGAACCCTTGATTCGGTTCGAGTGCTGCAGAAGCACGCAGAATCCATCACCAAGTGTTACAAAACGTGACGTGAGCGAAACCTCAATGGATACTGGACTAGAAGTTTCCCAACTGGTCGGGCTATATTGACTGCTGGGTAAAACTTGGTGTCACTCATATGTCTCTTGGAAGAGATAGACTATAGGCCCGGGTGCGGACGTGCCATGTAACTCGAGTGATGATGTCGGAGCGTGGGCTGATTCTCCAGAGAGATGCTACTCATTATCCCAAGGGAACGCCAACATAGGCCATCTCCGAGTCCAAGTTTCTGAGGCTCACGCCTTGGAACCTGGAAAAGGGCCAAGTTAATTCGTAATGGAGTGTTGAGCTCATCCCATTGCAGTCATCAAGCTTACTTTAGCCGGAGGATAAGATTGTATGTCCGAGTGGACGAAGACCTTTCGAAGATGTTCAGCGGACCGAGAGTGTCTTGTAGGAAATTTATCCAGGGGTGACCAATCAGTCTGATCTTGCGGCGGTAGTCCCGCAATTTGAAAACTCGCGCGCGTGTGGGAGAGGTTTCTTCACGACTAGTGGGGAAAGTGGGAGCATATCACCTTGATTTTCGCTCCGAACTCCCCGAGCACCCACCGTAGACGGAAACTCTCCGAAATTTTCCTCGTCCTCACTTTTACCATGATTTTTTACGTCATGGACGGCCCAAAGAATGTCATGCAGGTGCGTTTCTGGCCTGCCCAGGATGAAAAGCCCATCTTATGTCATAATTTTTTGTCATAGAAGTAGGAGCCCACCACATCTACGATAATACGTGTTTTTGTCACAATTATCATCATAGAAGTGTCATAACCATGATAGAAAAAGTTTTCGTTCGGGCCATAATGTCACAGATGTGTCTTTCTTTTGAAGTGGTAGTTCTCCTACTGGATTGGTAACCTTACTTCTTAACCGAGGAAAATACTTATCTCTACTATACTGCATCTCCCTTCCTCTTCGGGAAATAAATCCAACACAACTCACAAGAAGCAAGATGTCAACGACCTCGCCCAATTGGAATGTGGCCTGGAAGGGCCGGGCTAAAGTTGATGTTGCGGATCTGGCAACTTCTAGAGGTATTGACCAATTCGTTCTTGGATTATATCCGAGTGATTTGTAGGCTAACGTTTATCATTGATGCATGTCTTGCAACACCATTAGAAGTGATCCAGGTCGAGGATGATGACAAGACTGACCCCTCCAAGTCCCAAGCGCAGTGAACGGGCGCCGACTGCTACCATAAGCGTCGTCCAAGACGTTCCTCATGGCCGATCGAGCAAGGCTCCGAATGCCAACGTTGGCACGGGGCCCATGGTTCCAAGTGTCACAACTCAGAATGGCGTCGAGCTAGCAGTTGCTGCCCCAACTCCTCGGCCAGTGCTAGCTCCATTGTCTGCTCCAGTCACCTTTTTTACTATGCAGAGGGTCCCAGAGGACCAGGTGGGGGCAAGCAAGGAAGCAATGATTAGAGTTGAAGTGATGAACATGCACTTGCAAGAGGCGTGTGACGGCAGTGAGGCCTTGAAGACCAATATTCGACCAAGTACCAATGTGTGTAAGATTTTTCAGTCAGAATTTTCAGGTTTTGGTTTTCCTTTGTTTGCCGAGTGGATGATTGTGTTTCTGCTAGTGGATTTTTCACGGAGTACACCCACTGGGTGTTTGCTTTGGCCAGTTGGGGCCTGCTGAGTGCACCTACTGGATGTAGTCCCCGAGACTGCCGTCGACTGTTTGCTATCGTCGGGAGTCTTAGAACTTAGGATTTCTTTGAATGTTAATTTCACTCGGATTTCTCAGAGTTTGTCAGAGCCAAATTATTTCAGTGGGTGTTGTCCCCGAGACTGCCGTCGATTGGAGGCAATCAGTTGGAGTCAGTGGTGCCGTGTGATACGGCAACGCCTTGAGATGCGGCAAGAGGCGACGGTGGCTGGAGAATGCGACGGGCTGCTCGTTCTGGTTAAGCCAAGTGATTTGTCCAAGTCCTAGTTGGTTAGTGCTGGACGTAGGCGTTCATGGAGATAGGAATTTGTTAGTTGCATGCAACACCCACGGCGAAGTTTGTTTGTAGTGGCCGGTCAAGATTAGTATACTAGTCATCTTGGCCCTGCAGTGATTCTAGGAGGTCATGGACGTGCGTTAGTGGTGTTAGGCATTAGTGGGTGCGTGCAACTCTCTAGTCCTTTGTATATATAGTGCTTTGAGTAATGTGAAAAGAAGCCGTGAGGGCTGTGGAAAAATGTAGCACTTGTGTCCACCAAGGAGAAGACCCTCTTGGCAAAGCTAGTTGGCTTCCTTCCTTGGTATATGCGCGCGTGTGCACGCGCGCGAATGTGTTCTGTCATTCACAGAGTGTGTGTTCTTGAGACTAAGGCCCTGTTTGATAGCAAAGTATTTTTGAAGTATTATAAGAATACTACAGTTTTTGATATTATCAAAGTTTTATTTACAATGAGCTGTTTGGTTGCCACTAAAAACTGTAACTTTGATACTGCAGTATTTACTAAACCATGCATGGATTTTTCTCTGCACTAAAAAAACCCTCCGGACCTCTTTTTTTAAAACAGAGCAGCAGAAACAAACGAGGGGCCGCATTGTTATCTTCTCCACTATTCGCAACAATTCCATAGCTTCCATGCCGCCGCTGCCACTGCTTTGTCGTTTTTGGTGTTGTCTCCCTCGATGGCAAATTTGTACGAGGCGTCTTCTTGGCTCGCCGCTGCTACCTAGAGGCCATGGCATGTTTCCACGGGGGGTTGTGATGGATCGCAGCTACTTGGATGCATGGATCTCTTGCGTTCTTATGCATGTGCATGATACGGCCAACTAGGTAGGTAAAAAACGCGCTGCTCTAGCGCTGTTCCTAGGCCAATCTATTGTTGGATGCAATGGCTAGCCAGCTGACAGCTAGAAAACATGCTTGTTTGCAGTGCTAATAGCTAGTCAGCTAATTTAACATCACGGTACCAAACAGGTCCTCTGTATCACGAATACTCCAAAATACTCTGTTACATCAAAACCGTGGTATTGTGTAACTACTGACAAGATTATTGTAGTTCCCAATACTTTGGTTTTTATACTACTTTGCTATCAAACAGGGCCTAAGTGAGAAGATGAGAGAGCTTTGAGAGTTCCAAGGAAGAAGAGGTGCTGTGAGTGGCAGTGCCAACAGTTTTTAATATACATAAGAATTTTTTTAAATATTATATCGAGATTACCACGGGCACCCATTCCTTATGAAACTAAACACGGCGTACAATAGTCATCCAGGTTTGATATCCTAAAACTACAGAATATTTTGAAAATTTTCTGTTATCTCCTGAATGCTGTATCATATAGGGGTGTGTGGCACCAAGAGCCCCAAATCCTCATTCACATGTTTCTTTGTTTAACATTAAGAGAAGATGAATGTATTCATGTACCCATGAAAGATTTGAGCGTAAATTTTGTAAAACACCAATCTCTGAATGAATTCCAGTTTTTTTATGCTTTCCATAAAATATGAACACCAAAGATGGTGTGGAGTGAATTAGCTTAATTTGCTCCGTATGTATATAGACATATTTTAGAGTGTAGATTCACACAATTTGTTTCGTATATAGTCCATAGTGGAATCTCCAGAAAGACCAATATTTAGGAGCGGAGGAAGTAATAATTAAGCCCAAACTTCATTCTATTTTCCTTGGCAAAATGGACAACAAATTATACCGAGACCAAATCTTCCAGTTGTGACTGTCGACACCAATACATATGCAACATTAACAAAATTGAAATGCTACCATGTTTATGTAAATTTCAAAATTTGCAAACTTTATAAGTAATGAATCTCCTGGTTCATTAGCCCATAGTCGAGAACCAACTCTAAGCAACATATGTAGCCATCGGCCGCCAAACTACACATGCAAAAAAGACATCCGTACTAGTAATTTTCCGGGCGGGTTATGCCGGTATGGGTGGTCAAAGCCCAAAGCATGGTGATGAATTCCCCACCCTGCACCAGCAAGCTCTCGTGCCCCATCACGTGATCCTCTTTGCTTGATGGTGCGATGTAAACGATGAGCTCCGTCCACAGGTCGGCGAGCAGCTTCCATGTCTGCTCCCACTGGACGCCGCTATCCCTTAGAGCTTCTTCCTTCAACAAATTCCCCAGCCTCGCGCCGTTGAGCACCACCTCACCCTCCTTCCATTCTGTCATTGTGGTCGCCTCCGCCACCTTTCTGATCTGGTCGACCCTCCAGCACCAGCACGAGAGGTAGTAGCTAGCACAGCCAAGCGTGCGCTTGAGTTCCGCCTTGGCGGCCTCAAATACACGCTCCGTATTGTCCGGGTTTTCAGGGAGGAGATCTGGGTGGAAGGCCACTAAATAGGCGCAGTACCTGGACAGACTCGTGGCCACCGTGTGTGAGTCCTTGCTCTGGTTGCGATGGGGAGGGCACGCCTCTAGCAGCGCAGTCGCAATGTGCCAGGTGAGGATGACCTCCACGATGCTCTTGCTCTTGCACGCTGCCAAGAGATCTGGTCGGTCGGCGAGTGCTGACTTGCCATTACTGAGAGGGGCTCCATCACAGCAGTGTGCCACGAGGGATTCAACGATGAAGTGCTTGGCTTTGTTTGGCACGGGAGCTGTTCGGAGGAGTAGAGAGAAGATGGACGGTATGCTGAGGACGAGTGGCCACCGGAGGTTTAGTAGAGAGAACTGCTTGAAGCTAATGGTGGGTTGGCTCATCTTGCTCTGTACCCATAGGAAGCTGTAAACAACGCCACTGTACGTTGGGCTACTCTGCCATTGGGGCTTCGCCACAAAGTTGCAGAGCACGGACACCATGAACCAGTCTGAGAAAAGGAAGACAATGAACTCCCATATCTCCTCGAAGAAGAAGATGACGAAGAGGAGGAAGGTGATGAAGAAGTTCATTAGGGTGAAGAAGGCTGGTCTCCAGATCAGGGCCTGGAAAAGGAGACACATGGTGCTGCTGACGATGTCAGACGAGAACGTGTAGTTGTCTGTCCTGATGTGCGCGAATGCAAAGCTTGCGTCACCATAGCCGCAAAGGATGACGGTCAGGATGCACAGGCCGAGCACCACCACGGGGAGAAGGAAGTAATTGGCGAGGAAGAAGAAAGGGCTGGCGAGGACTACGGGGATGACAGAGTGGTAATACTCGCAGAGGAATTTCACCTCGTCGTTCATCATCTGAAAAAGCGCCTCCGCCGCGCCCTCTGTCCTATCGCTGTAGATGCCGTTGAAGAGTAGGCCACGGCACTCACGAGTCTCGGCATCAGATAATGGAAGGTGCTCGAACCTCCGCCGGAGAAGCTTGAAAAGCGCGAAGGAGAGGCACAACCTCTTGAGCCGCGGGCCTTGATCGAGGTTGGTGCAGCAGGCATGCTGCCAGATCTTTCCAACGGTGGCTACGGTGTCATCTGGGGAGACATTCTTCAGATAGTAGCCGTCTGGGCTGGGTTGTATAACCAAGTCTTCTTCACCCATAATGACCAACTTGCACCTCTTCAACATGGCCTCGCCTCCGCCACCATGGTTTCCGCTAGCCACCATGCAGTGCTCCACGTAGACGTCTGTTGACGGGGAACCATGCTGGTCCTGCTGCTGAAACAAAACGCGATGAAAGAGTGGTCGAAATTAATGCATACGTTGTGCATATTTCTGTATGAGTTTAGGATTTCGGGTCGACTGGTTGGCCTATGCGAATCAATACCTGAGATGATACATCTTGCTGCATTATTTGTGACATGTAGGAGGTGATGAGGCGCGTGTTTTTGCCGTACGCATAGGATCGCTTGCCAATCTCAGTGAAGGCGATCCTTTGCACCACTTTGGTGGCGCAGAGCACCCAAAGGACGCCGAAGACGGCCTTCCGGCCGACTCTCTGGATGTTGAAGAAGACGAGGCTGCCGAGCCACACCACGCGGCC
Source organism: Triticum aestivum (assembly GCF_018294505.1). Lineage (NCBI taxonomy): Eukaryota > Viridiplantae > Streptophyta > Magnoliopsida > Poales > Poaceae > Triticum > Triticum aestivum. Next base: position 2,383,434 of record NC_057809.1, on the reverse strand, counting down.
AGCACGCTGGATGCTGCAGGAGTAGCCGTGCATGCGGACCTCTTCCACTTTCTTGCGGAGGAGCTCTACCAGCAGCATCCAGATGAGGATCATACCGGCAGGTAGCGAGAGGTCGCCGGTGGTGGTGTCCTGAGCCGCGGAGCCGGCGTTCTTGGACTCGGAGAAGAGGTAGGACATGACGGGGAGGAAGAGGGAGAAAGAGGAGGAAAGGAAGAGGCGGACCTTGGGGTCAAGGGTGGCGCTGATGCCGGAGAAGCGGCTGAAGAGGTTGAGGTTGAAAGAGAGGCCGACGAGGACGAACATGATTACGGAGGCGGACACCACGGATGACTCATTGCTCGTGTTGTATGAGGACGTGAGGCTGCGGACATAACTTAAGATGCCCTCCTCAGCGTTGCAGAATTTTTTGACGACATGGGCACGGGAGGTGGCCATCGTTAAGTTCTAGTTTGCGCCCAGAAGTGCGTCCATGTATAGAAATATATCCCTTTGCTGCGAGACTATTTTTGATAGCATCGCGTGGTCGCAGAGCAACCTCCAGCTAGGTTAGATTCCCTCGATCCATCGAAAGCATGCCGTTGCTCCTGATCACGTACTCCCTCTCTTCTCACAATTATTAGTTATAGGTTTATCTTTATCATAAATCAAACAACTTCAAGTTTTGCCAAGTTTATAGAAAATATATCAAGATCTAAAACACGAATCATATATACTCCTTCCGTCCTTAAAAAAGTGTACCTCCAACTTTGTTAGAAGGTCAAACTATCTTAAAGTTTAATCGAGTTCGTGCAAAAATATATCAATGTTTGTGAAACCAAATAGGTATACGATGAAAATATATTTTATCATAAATCTAATGTTAATAATGTTATTGCATAAATATTTATGTATTATTGAATAAATACGGTCAAACATAAACAAGTTTGACTTTTCAATAAAGTTGAAAGCACACTTTTTCAAGGATGGAGGGAGTACGTAGTATAAATATATATTTTATGATGAATCAAACGGAACTAGTTTGATGTTTCAATTAGAGTTGTTTTCTTTTGTTGGGTAAATTCAACAAATATCACTACAATAAAAGGAATAATTGAAACGTCACTACTACTAGGGCTGCAAGAAAGTTCGAGGCTCATGAGCCGTTTGAGATGGAGTCATCTTTTGGCTTGACTTAAGGTCGACTCGAAAAGAAATGAGCTAAGTATGAGTAGTTTATGTAGCTCGATCGAGAATCAAGCTCATCTTGAGCAAACACTAAGTTGCTCAATTTTAACTTGATATAATATAATTATATTAAATAATCCTGATATATAGTTAAAGAAAATAGGATAATTTATTGGTGTCATATATGTTGTGTACTATTTTTCATTTTATCTACTACTCCCTCCGTTCCTAAATACTTGTCTTTCTAGGCATTTCAACAAGTGACTACATACGGAGCAAAATGAGTGAATCTACACTCTAAAATATGTCTACATACATCCGTATGTAGTAGTCATTTGAAATGTCTAGAAAGACAAATATTTAGGAACGGAGGGAGTAGAAAACATGGAAGCTTAATTAAGAATGGAAAAAAATTGGGCTTCAATATGGTCTATTATCAGCCATGTGTTAAATATCCTACTATTTTGGTACCGTCGTTTACTTCTCTTGCTACTTCATCCAGGATCCCTTGCTACTAAGTTATTGTTATCAGTTGCGAGAATAAGTCAAACAACCTTGAAAAACATTGTATTTATCATTGTTTTGATTGGCATAATATTCTATAGTTGTTTCTTATGTTGCGTTGTGGCATTTTTTGAAACATTGCCTTAAATTATTTGAAAATTACGTTATTTAGCTCGCAACTGGCTGGAGATCGACTTGAGATCATTACAAGCTAACGAGGAGCCACCTTTTATAGATCGATCTTGAGCTTTGCTTAGTTTGAGATCCCTCGTATTTTTGCATAAGTTGAACTGAGCCTAGTCCAACTTGCTCGAAATAGACTTGTTTGCGGCCTACTTATGACAAAGGCTAAATCTTATTGAACTTTCTGAAACTTGGCAGTGCTATTTTCATAAGTTATTTTTCCTTTCGCAATGGCGTTTCCCAAGTATTTTTTTTTCAAAAAGGAGGATGACCCCAATTTATTAATTATTCATAAAGACCTTACAAAGTAATACAACAGTAATTCTGAAGCCACCATCTTAGCAACATAAGTCACTACTCCTATCCACCACTTGATGAAGGGGCACCGAAAGTCCGAGCTGAATACCAAATAGACTTCAGACTGAAGCCTAACATCTAAAGCCGGAGGCCCCAACCAAGCCATTGTCTGGGTCCAGGGCACACACCGGTCAGACGCACTCACAGAAATTCAGCTGCTTTTTGTGTGCATGTCTCGTTCTTGTCTTGGACAAACACTCTGGCTAGACCATCAATAACATCATCACCATTTGTTTGTGTCACAATTGTTGCACTATTAATTCCGTGATGGAAACATATCTCTGAGAGTGCTTCTCCAGCTCATGCTCTGATGAAGCTTCCATACTTGTTATCATGAATGAAGATGTACACCATCATCCTAACAAAATCTTCTCCGCCACAACCGCTTTCCTTTTTGATAAGAACAAAATCTTTGGATCTGCCGCTTTCAGTATTATCGATGTAATATAGTTTTGAGAGAATCCAGATAGCTCTTTGCTGCAACTCTTCATTACATTTATTACAACCAAGAATCCTCCGCAGAGTGTTGATTGATTTTTCACAGCTTGAGATTTCATGACAGATTTTGGCCCCAGTTTCTCCGGGAGCACTGGTTAATTGGATCATCACTTCCATTGACCCCTCTATATATCATACCATGCACCATGATCATTGGTGGTGTGATCGAGTAGGTCAGAGGTGACCGGCGCCATGATCTTGGAGACCAGACCTCTAGTGTCACTAATGACTCTACAATTGCTTTCATCCATTGCAAGCTTCCGGGGGATAAACATTCCATGCAACAACATTTCCTTATAGTCTGTCCGAACTTTACTGTCATTATAGTGTCCGTTTGGTGAAGGGGGCGCAAAACGAGCACGTAGATTCCAATGATGTTCATACTCGTCATACAAACAGTCTCGATGATATGGCTCAGTTATACTATATTGTTCAAACATCCCGATGAGGGAAGAAATGTGTTGAATCCCCCAGGGAAACTCGTCCTACTTGATTTAAATGCAAGGCGCTCCACTATCGTCGTAGCCTGGTTCCTCCTCTCTCTGTCATGTGGGCCTCTCGAATCTAGCATCTCTAATAGTTTTTGCAGTACGTGTGTGGACGATGATGACAATGTTCCATTAGACACCATACTTGTAAGTCCCTTGTACGGGACGCTCCAGTTTCCTCTCCACCATGCATTGGTTGTGTACAACATCTCCACCACCGAAATGCATTCAGGAGGTGAACTGGAACCAATCATACCTACGGCAGATGTAATTAGGCTCCTTCCATTCACAAATGATGGGTCGTTCTCACATCCAAACCTTGTTTTACCGAAAAAGGCTTTCGCCCCGCTTTATAGATAAAGCCCAACAGCCAACAAAGTTCGTCCACAACACACACACACACACACACACACACACATGTCTGACACGGCAAGAAGTCAAAAGGGTTAATGTTGAGGGCACAGCTCAACAAGCCCTGAAAAGCAAAAAAAGGCATGCACACGGAGGGTGCTGCACAACATCTAGCCTGGCTCCGGTGGTGATGGGAGGAGCGGGGGCGCAAACACTATAAGAAATCTGTTAATACGTGACGGTCCTTAGCCGTCACGGAACAACCAAAAACTGTCATGCGTGTCCATGCTTGACGGACTTGAGATCCATCATGTATATCGCGTCATAATTTGACATCATAGCTTCCATGACGGTTCTTGGCCGTCGTGGAACTGCCTCAGGCCCGCCCAAGCCCACACTAGGCTGTGACGGAACAGACCGTCATGAACCAATGCCACGTAGAATTTTCAATTGACTAACTGGAATGACATGGCTACCTACATGGACACTATTTTCGTCACAGAAACCGTCATGGATTTAGGATCAATTAAAATTTGGTCCCGTCCGTTCCTTCAGCCCAATTTTAATCAAATACACTTTTAGCATAATGTGTTCCGTAAATCATAATGCCAATTTTGGACCAAATCACTCAATATGCAACCATCCATAGGTATCTACAACATATATTGAAAAAATCACTTAATGTGCTACCATCCATAGGTATCTAAAACCTAGCAGTTTAGAATATCCTCCATGAAATGATAATATACAACATATATTGACAACATATATCACACAACAAGGATTAGGAACCGGTACAATCCAATTTACATCAACAACACATATAAACTACTAAGGTTGTCACTCGTGTTCTTGTCGTCAACCCTTCCTGATGGCAACTATATGTCTTGGCGGATTGTGATGGACAGCAACATACCTACCATATTCACAACAACATTAGACATTTGTAGATATGAATATATAGTAGAAGAAATATAAAAAACAAATTACATGCTTTCCAAAATCCTTAAATCTTATTGTGCCTACAAATGAGAATAACAAAGTATTTAGTATAAAACAACAATAAATTGACTCACTAATACATGTGCGTAGTACACAAATAAACGGGTTTAAACCTCTGTATTCTTATTGTAGGACTGCCACAATGTAACTATGTAATTTTCTTCTTAGATTCGGATTAAACTTATTTCTGGAATACATATTCACGGGCTACAGGAGACAAAAAGGATAGAAAAAGAAATGCCTAGGGAGAAAACCCACCAACAAAATAATGCACATCATTTGTAGACAAAGAACAGTAGTATGATTTATGTTTGTCCATACAGTAGGTTTTTGGTTTTAAAGGTCACAGATAATGCTCAGTTGACATTTCAGATTATATCTGGAAATTCTGTACATATATTTTGAAGGTAAAAGCTGAGTTTTTGCCGAGTTCATCTTCATATACCATTATTATATATACACCGCCAGTCAGCAATGAGGATTGGTTTTAAATTTCTCAGATTTGAGAAGTAACCCCTATTTACTAGAATGCAGTTTCAGCGTACTACTGACTCTTGAAACAAGAGTTGGAGCTATCCTGTTTACATGAACGCCTGATCCAAGCGAAAAGTAAACAGGCAAGAAGGCCTACTCACAATGTTACCTGCCTGATCCAATCGAACATTCAGTTCTAGGTGCAATATAGAGAAAAACAATATTGCAAAAAACTTGAAAAGCATGGAAGCATCATATATATTGTGTATCAAATTTTTTAAAGCTACAAGTAAATGGGACACTAGAGTAAGGATTCCTTCTTATTACGAACAGGAAGAGCAAAGAGGTTGTGTCTTACTCTTTGTCTCCACTAGATGATCACTTGTTCCATTTATCCTCCATCAACGAGAGCTCAAGGAATGTGACAACAAGGATCTAGTGCCTCTTCCGTACTAGCAGCATTACTGGGACCATGAGGAACATCGCTCCCAGCATAACAATCACAACCGCAGTGCCTGTTCATATAGCATGACATGCGAATAAGTATAGCGTAATCTGCAGAATGCAGAGTGCAATACAAAGGTTCAGCTCCACTTGCTTTTAGGAGTTTACTGGTATGGCATAATACACATATACGCAATACAACTTCCAGATTTACCATGAGATTTAGGAAAAAAATATTGGGATAGTAGATCTAGTAATAACTTCCAGACACAAATTTTAAACATGACGGCATACAAATGCAACACATATTCTCTGGTTGCCTACAATTGCATATAGACGATTGCCAACAGCTGCAGCACCTACCTTATCCCTCTCATTTCAACAAGAGAACAACTTTGCTCAAGCCTAAACAACATCGAATTGAGCTAATTGAGCCCAAACAACACCAATGCCCTAACTAACCATGGATCAGGTTCAGCTCAATGGCCACAAAACAGTGTATGCCACAGCCACGGGCTCATAGTAGAGGAGGGAGGCAGAGATACAAGTGCTCACTAAAGTGGTTTGTAGATGATGCAAGGAACACAGTGCAGGTCGGTCACCACCAGCGCGCAGCAGAGTGGTGCTGAACCTTTGTATTGCACTCTGCATTCTGCATTCTGCCATACCAGTAAACACACTCTTCATTGAACAGAAAAATGTACACTTGCACCAGCACATGAACCGAATTTTATCTATCAACCAAGCTTAAATGATTTAGTCTATTTCATAGCTAATTTTCAAGTAATGGTTCTTTTCTTCCAAGCAAACCAACAGAAGAGTTCAACTCACTTGAAGTGATGAGCACAGGGACAACTCATTTGGCAGATCTTCTATCAAGTTCTTCGAAAGATCAAGTTTCACCACATCACTTGTCTCCCCATCTGCAGGGAGTACATTGGGCACACCAAGACCACTCAAATTCAACTCCTAGCAAAGTAAATTGACATCAAATCAGGGGCTACAGTCGGAAAATCAGATAATCATTTACTATACCAGAACTCAGCTACTTGGTTTTCTCAGCCACTTCAAAACATATGATAAACTCAAAGGCAATGTAAAAGAACACAGCGCATAAAACACAACAGTGAATTAGTTACTTTTACCACAATGGCTCTGAATTTAATCCTTGAATGGTTCAAGATCCATGTGAGAAAGTTCATAGGAAAAGGTGATCGACCTTATGGTATTGCAAATATGCTAATAATCTAAGTACCTTTGAAGATACAGATAATCGTCTTGCTGCAGAAAACTGATAGACTGCCCAATTTAAATTAAAATGGAAACAAAATTATGATCAAGTGCATCACCTATGGTCAGGAACTTAGTGAACATGTAAAATACTTCTGATAAGAATAAGAGTTACGACGGCGAGGCCAACTGTTATCAGGGGGTAATGCTAAGTTGCTAACTAGGCGAACTACAGCATCACGTGACAAGAATGGGTACTGGAAATCTATATTAACTCATGTTCTAAAACTTTAAATTGTCCAGACCCAAATCATGTGCTTGTCTCGGACCCTGCATATAATAACAACAAAAGGCCAACATAGGCAGAAGTCCTTAGTCACAAGCAACAGGAATTACTCCCAGATAAATACCATAAAGCTATAGAATTTCTTAATTGTCAGGTGATTAGTGTATTCATGTCACGCCATTGCAGCAACAAGGTTCAGATAAAAAACCGAAACAGAAACGAAGCATTCCACTATTCTTACCCCTGTGGAGAGAAGTCGCTATGACGGGCAGTGAAGTAATGGCGCCACCGCACCTCCCGTGACCTGCAGAGGATGAGCTCCGGTGACCTGCAGCAGAGGAGGCGGTCCTTTTCTCCCCTTCGCCACTTTTCCCGTGCAGCATTCCCATTGCCGAGGGCGTCCACACCGTTGTCGTACCCTCCGGTCGCCGGCAGATGCAAGTCAGATGGGGGGAGTATGGCAGCGGGAGGGCCGATGCTGCCAAGGCGCTCGCTCGCTGTAGCCGCGCTCTTGGGCAGTCCCTCCAAACAGGGGCTCGCGCATCTCCGTGTGCACTAGCTATGGCCGCTTCCGAGCGGCGCATCTTATTGCGCACCACGTTGCGGCGGCCAGCGGCGCGTCTCCATGCACCAAGGTCGTGGCGGTCGTTGGCACGGTGAAGAAGAGGGAATGTTGTATTCCCGCTCGACCCGCAGGGAAAGGGCGGCCGCCACGCCCCTTGAGGAGAGGAAGAGCACCGGAGATCCTAGATCGGGCGTGCAGGTGTGGATGAGGTAGATGGGATCCATCTATGGGTTAGAAGGGGACCTAGATCCACGATGCCGGAGGGAGGACCTCGTCGTGGCCGGCGAGGAACGACGACAGAGGGGTGGTGGTGGCTGGCGTCGCTGGTTGAGATTGGGGGCTGCGACCAGATCCGGGGAGAAGGAGCCCCCGATGGAAGCATGGATTTCCGCAAGCAGGTCACGGAAGTTGGTGTTACACCACTGGCCCCCAACAGTCTCGCGGAAGCAGGACCAGAGGAACTGGGCCGTAGGGCACGAGAAGAAGATGTGGTTAGCATCCTCCATCGTGTCGCACAAGGGGCACATCCCGTTCCCAGGTCCATTACGCTTACGGACCTCCACGCCCGTTGGGAGGCGGCCACGAATCTATCGCCATATGAAGATCCGGATCTTCAAGGGCAGGCGGATATCCCAAATCAAACTAAAGGGTTCGGGAGCCGTCGAGGGGGCGATGGCCGCGTAGAGGGATTTGGTGGAGAAGCAGCCGGAGGGCTCAAGCCGCCACAAAGTGACATCCGGGGAGTCAACGCCGTCCATAGGGAGGAGGGCGATGTCCTGCATAAGGGCGTCCCAGGCAGCAACTTCGGGAGGGCCGAAGGGGCAGCGGAAGGCGAGGAGCCCTAAGTCAATAAGGGCCGCCTCGACAGAGATACGAGGGTCAACTGCAATTGTGAAGAGCATAGGGAATCGCGCGGCCAAGGGGGAGACCCCAAGCCATCGGTCAAACCAGAACAGGGTCGAAGATCCGGTACCAACCGCTATGGAAGTGCCAATTCGAAGCACCGGAAGCAGCTGGACGACGGCCTGCCAGAACTGGGAATTGCCCGAGCGCTGACAGAAAGCAAGGGGCTGTCCACGAAGATATTTGTTCTGGATGATGGTGAGCCAGAGACCTCCATCGCGATTGGCAATGCGCTAGAGCCAACGAGTCAGGAGGGCTATGTTCATGCGGCGGGAGGACAGGATCCCAAGACCTCCCTGGTCCTTGGGTTTGCAGATATCAGGCCAGCTAACCATATGGTACTTCTGCTTATCTCCCTCTCTAGCCTAGAAGAATCTGGATTGGTACTTGCCGATCTCCTGATGTAGGGTTTCATGGAGGCTATAGAAGCTCATGAGGAACCATAGAAGGCTAGCCAGCGAAGAGTTGATAAGAATCACCCGAGCAGCCTTAGACAGCCAACACCCTTTCCAGGGTTCAACTCGATGTTGAATACGGGTCACCGTAGGGCGGAGGTCCGCCACGGTGAGGCGCGAGTCACTAATGGAGATCCCCAAGTATGTCGTGGGGAAAGAATCCAACCTACAATTAAGGCGATCCGCGATGGACTGTGCTTCCTCAGGGGGGAACCCGAACACCATCACTTCGCTCTTATCGAAGTTAATGGTTAGGCCCGACATCTGTTGGAAGCACAGGAGGAGGAACTTTAGGTTAGCAATGTCTTGGGCGGTGCCCTCCACCATAATAATGGTATCGTCCGCATATTGGAGGAGGGAGACCCCTCCCCCTCCGACGAGGTGAGGGACGATACCATGAATATGGCCAGCATCCTTGGCCTTATCAAGGATGGATGCCATGGCATCAACCACCATGTTGAACAGAAAAGGCGAGAAAGGGTCGCCCTGGCGAACCCTGCAGAGGGTGGGTAAGTAGGGCCCGATGTCCCCGTTGATGTTCACAGCAGTCCATCCGCAGGAGACGAGCTGCATGACCGTAGTCACCCAACGGCCGTCGAAGCCCTTGCGAAGCAACACTTCCCGCAAGAAGGGCCAGTGGACCGTGTCATAGGCCTTGTGGAAGTCGAGCTTCAGAAACACCGCCCGATGGTGTCTCAGCCGGACCTCGTGAAGGACTTCGTGGAATACCAGAACCCCATCAAGAATAAATCGGCCTTTAATGAAGGCGGATTGATTCGGGTGGGTAATCGCGTCCGCGAGCAGAGTCACCCTGTTGGCGTACCCTTTGGCCAAGATCCGGAATATCACATTGATCACGGTGATTGGTCGAAATTGGCGGATGTCGGAGGCGCCCGGGACCTTGGGGATGAGTGTCACGATGCCGTAGTTGAGGCGCGCAAGATCCATAGTGCCTGAGAAGAATTCCTCGAACAGGGCCATGACCTCCGGTTTGATGGTCGGCCAGAACGTCTTAAAAAACGTCACTGGCAGGCCATACGGACCCAGGGCCGAGGAGGGGGTCATCCCTTTAATAGCCTCGAGAACCTCATCTTCGGCGAAGGGGGCCACTAAAGCAGCATCGGCCGCATCCGAGACCAATTGAGCACCGGACCAAATGTCGGGGGCGAGACTAGCCCTACCCCGAGGGGTGGGGGAAATAGGGCCTTGTAAAAGCCATCCACATGGGAACGGATGGCCGAGGGGCGAACAAGAGGGGTCTCTCCATCCCAGAGGCAGTGGATGGAGTTGCGGCGCCGGCGGCCGTTCGCCACTGCCTGGAAATAGGCGGTGTTGGCATCTCCCCGAAGTACCCACCACTGGGTACCACGCAGACGCCAGTAGGCCTCTTCGTCGGTGTAGATGGTTGAAAGATGGTCTTCAAGGTCATATCGCACCACCCACTCATCTGGGGAGATTCCAGACGTGTCAGCACGGGCATCCAGAGCTTGGATAGCCAGCAGAAGGGCCTTTTCCGCTCACGGAGGTCCCGGCCAAGGTTTGCACCCCACCCTCTCATGAATTGTCGGGCAAGCTTGGCACAAAAGTGCCACGAGTCAACAGCCGACATGGCGCGATGCGGGGAAGAACGAGCATAGATCCAGCGAGCGGCCACCGCCTCCCGGAAGCCGGCCTGGTTGAGCCAGAAGAGCTCAAACCGGAAGCGCGGCGGGGAGGGTGGGCGTTCGTTGGCGGTGGAGAGGAGGAGGGGGACATGGTCAGACCCGATCCGGGTAATCGCACGAAGCGAGGCCAGGGGGCAGCATAATTCCCATTCCAGGGAAACTAGGACGCGATCCAAAACGGATCACGTCGGGTCAGCCTGGCGGTTTGTCCAAGTGAAACGGGCACCCGTCCGGTCCAGTTCACGGAGACCCAGCTCCGCGATCCAGTCGTTGAATAACTGCATCCGGGGGAGGTTAATCCGGTCATTATTATTCTCATCCGGGGATCGGATGAGGTTAAAGTCTACGCCCACAACGACCGGGAGGAGAGAGTTGGAGATCTTTAGATGAAGCTCCTCTAAGAAGGCCGGAGAGCGGCGATGGTCTGCCGGCCCATAGACAATCACGACCAGCCATTTGAAGTTGAGGGTGTTGGAAATATGCCCTAGAGGCAATAATAAATTGATTATTATTATATTTCCTTGTTCATGATAATCGTTTATTATCCATGCTAGAATTGTATTGATAGGAAACTCAGATACATGTGTGGATACATAGACAACACCATGTCCCTAGTAAGCCTCTAGTTGACTAGCTCGTTGATCAACAGATGGTCACGGTTTCCTGACCATGGACATTGGATGTCGTTGATAACGGGATCACATCATTAGGAGAATGATGTGATGGACAAGACCCAATACTAAGCCTAGCACAAGATCATGTAGTTCGTGTGCTAAAGCTTTTCTATTGTCAAGTATCATTTCCTTAGACCATGAGATTGTGCAACTCCCGGATACCGTAGGAGTGCTTTGGGTGTGCCAAACGTCACAACGTAACTGAGTGGCTATAAAGGTACACTACAGGTATCTCCGAAAGTGTCTGTTGGGTTGGCACGAATCGAGACTGGGATTTGTCACTCCGTGTAAACGGAGAGGTATCTCTGGGCCCACTCGGTAGGACATCATCATAATGTGCACAATGTGATCAAGGAGTTGATCACGGGATGATGTGTTACGGAACGAGTAAAGAGACTTGCCGGTAACGAGATTGAACAAGGTATCGGGATACCGACGATCGAATCTCGGGCAAGTATCGTACCGATAGACAAAGGGAATTGCATACGGGATTGATTAAGTCCTTGACATCGTGGTTCATCCGATGAGATCATCGTGGAACATGTGGGAACCAACATGGGTATCCAGATCCCGCTGTTGGTTATTGACCGGAGAACGTCTCGGTCATGTCTGCATGGTTCCCGAACCTGTAGGGTCCACACACTTAAGGTTCAATGACGCTAGGGTTATAGGGAATAGTTATACGTGGTTACCGAATGTTGTTCGGAGTCCCGGATGAGATCCTGGACGTCACGAGGAGTTCCAGAATGGTCCGGAGGTAAAGATTTATATATGGGAAGTCCTGTTTTGGTCACCGGAAAAGTTTCGGGTTTTATCGGTAACGTACTGGGACCACCGGGAGGGTCCCGGGGGTCCACCAAGTGGGGCCACAAGCCTCGGAGGGCTGCATGGGCCAAGTGTGGGAGGGGGCCAGCCCCAGGTGGGCTGGTGCCCCCCCCCCCCACCAAGGCCCAAGGCGCAAGGAAGAGGGGAAGGGGGCAAACCCTAGGGAAGATGGGCCCTAAGGCCCACCCTGGTGTGCCTCCCCCTCTCCCCTCCCCTTGGCCGCCCCTAGATGGGATCTAGGGGGCTGCCGCCACCCCTAGGGAGGGAACCCTAGGTGGGGGCGCAGCCCCTCCCCTTCCCCTATATATAGTTGAGGTATGGGCTGCCCAATACACACGAGTTCCTCTCCCTGTTGGTGCAGCCCTACTTCTCTTTCTCCTCGTCTCTCGTAGTGCTTGGCGAAGCCCTGCTGGATCACCATGCTCCTCCACCACCACCACGCCGTTGTGCTGCTGCTGGATGGAGTCTTCCTCAACCTCTCCCTCACTCCTTGCTGGATCAAGGCATGGGAGACGTCACCGGGCTGTACGTGTGTTGAACGCAGAGGTGCCGTCCGTTCGGCACTAGGATCTCCGGTGATTTGGATCACGACGAGTACGACTCCTTCAACCCCGTTCTCTTGAACGCTTCCGCTTAGCGATCTACAAGGGTATGTAGATGCACTCTCCTTACCTCGTTGCTGGTTTCTCCATAGATAGATCTTGGTGACACGTAGGAAAATTTTGAATTTCTGCTACGTTCCCCTATAGAGGGCCCTCTCGAAGATCTCTATACTCACGAAGAATTCCCCTCGGTCCATGTCCCCAACATAAAAGGTGGCATCCTTCACTCCTAACAGGATGCCGCCAGAGTGGCCAGTGGTCCCACTAGAAGGGAGCCAATGCCAGGCGAAGAGGTGAGAACTAAGACGCTCTAGCTCCTGGAGGGAGAACTCTGAGCGCATGGTTTCCTGGATGGCAATGATGTCGATGTGTTCGTCTCGCATGTACTCGATGAGTTGGCGGCGGCGGACATCATGGCCGAAGCCGCGGATGTTCCAGAAAAGGGCCCGCATCTAAACCCCCATAGGGGGCTGCTTAACCCCAAGACACGGGAGGCGCTTTGAGCGCGGATAGAGGCAGTGCGAGAGCGGGTGCTGCCACGGATCACACCGTCAGCCACCGGAGGTCCCAGACCCGCGGGTGTAGCGGTCGAGTCCACGGTGGGCCGGAGCAAGCGCGCCCGAGTCTTGGCCAGCTTGCCGTCTAAGATCTCGCGAGCCCTAATGGCCGCGATCTGTTCTAAGGGGGGGGTCCAACCTCCCCCCTGAAGACTATGGCCGAGTCAGTAGCCACCTTGGCGAGGTGGCCAAGAGGGACGGGCTCAAGTGCGGAAAAGAAACAACTGGAAGAACTGGGAGGGACGGAATCCACACCTGACTCGAGGTTCCGGACCGCCGCCCGGAGCTCCGCGCGCTCAGCGACAGACGGAGCCGGAGAGTCCGCCGGACGGGTCGCATCGAGGCGGGCGCTACGGCGGGACGCCATCACCGGCGTCGATGTGGAGCGGGGCCGCCTGACGTACGCCACCGCTGGAGGAGGGTGAGCGGTGGTCGGGGTGGTCATGACCACAGCCACCGTCGCGGCTGGGGAGGTGGGCGGAGCGAGGAGGGCGTCGGAGGCCACCGGCGGGGGGAGCGAGGCGGCGGGCACCATGGTGCCGTCATCCGCAACGCCCGCAGGTGGGGGGATCGAAGTCGGGGCGTCGGCGGGGGGGGGGGGGGGTCCCCACCCCCACCCGTGGGGACCGGGGAGGTCGAGCCAGGGGTGGCCGGGGGGTCCGGGGCCGACGGCGAGGAGAGCAGGGCGGAGATGACGGAGGAGGAGCGCGGTGACGAAGGCGGCATGACAAGCAGGCCCACACTGGAGATGTCGCTGGCCGACTCGGACGGAGGTGAAGGGGGCGCGGCTGGTGTAGAGGCCAGGCGAAGCGCCACCGCGAGGTCAGTGGCCGACACTTGGGTGCGTCCTGCTCCGGAGCCGCCACGACCCGAAGGTGGGTTGGCGGGCTCGCGGGATGGGGAGCGGGAGCGCTCAGACAAGTCCTCGTCATCATCAGGATCCTCGAGGCGTGGGTGACGGGACCGGCGGCGGCGGGAGCCGTCGTCGTCAGCAGGCCCCCCCCCCCCCCCCCCCAAGTGGCTGTCATCGGAGAAGCGAGAACCTTGTTTTAGACAAATAGTTTGAAATTACTTTTGGTACGGAGGCAATACATTTATTCTGGCTCACCCTAAGTCTTGAATAAATACTACATAATATATTCATGGGAATCTATATATTGATATTGATTTCGTATTGTAGGTGTAAATATTGTTTCTATAAATATGATCAAACCTAGACAAGTTTGACTTAGGATAAAACTTATATGCCTTAAATAAATATACTCGTATTCGGTATTGTAGATGTTGATATTCTACACGATTTGGTCAAACTTTACAAAATTTAGCTTAAAAAAATTTGTACACCTTATTTTGGAATGGATGATGTACGTACGTGATACTCTGTCCATTTATGTATACAAGACCACTTTATATTTTTATGTCTAACTTTGACCATTAAGCTAAAAGAGGAAGAAACATGCCAAAATTTAATAAAAAAGTAAAGATATGAGTGCTAAATGTCGGAAAAGTACTAACCAGCTGTTTGTACAAGGGTGATAAATGCCAAACATTAGAAGTCCTTTTTGTGTAGCATAGAGACGAAACCGTCAAGAAGTACACAGTGGTCCATGTAATCACTAGAAAATCGCCAAGAAGCACAAAGAAGTATAAATTCAATTAGAACATAGATTTTCGTCACAAAGAATGGTTCAGGTTCAGCTTAATGTACACTGAAACTCTGCACTTTTACTGTTCACTGCAGGTTTCTTGCCCCATTCAGATCATCGCTGGAGTCCTTGATCTCCTCGTCCTTCATAACAGCTTTACGTGGCAAGGTACGTATTGACTTTTACTAAAAGTGGAGTCTAAACGCTATTTAGTTTTCCGGTAGCACATCGTGTGAAATGTCATGTTTATTGAATTAGCCGTTTACTTTCTCAAAGTCTAGTACTGATCATATGTCCTAAATTGATAGGATAAAATTCTGATCCCGATATCGTTGTACACTTACGGGCTCATTCGGTTTGGAGAAAATCTAACCGTAGGAATTTGGAGTAGTATAGGAATTTGATAGGATGGCACTTGCCACCCTAAGGAATTGACTTGCCTCATTCCTACACGCAAAATGAGCTTTGAGTGGATGTATAGTTTCCTCCAAAAACATAGGAAATGAATAGTATTCCTACGAAATTCCTTTACGCATTTCCTACAAACCGAATGCATATATAAGAAATTTTCCTCTGGAATCCTTGTTCCCATGTTTTTCCTATAAAAATCCTCCAAACCGAATGAGGCCGTACTATGACTTATCGCCTATAACGACTAAGAGTTGACATGCTTCTTAAATGTTGCAAGTGTAAATACCTATCAACATTGACCATCACCAACGAACTAACAATTGGCATATTGCTAAGTTGCATACAGAACTATCAGCCAGACGACAACTTTGCTTTAAGACATAGAAGTTCCGCAATACAACAGAAAAGTCAGACTGCTCTTGTCAATTGAGGCCTCTGTTTTCTCCTTTGGGGAAAGGGCATTCTTAGGAGAGCAGTGATTAGCTGCCCAGGCTCATCTGCACCTGCGATGAAGAAAAAAAATTCAAAATAAAGACTATAAAAATTCAAACAAATCCAATTTTTTTCATGGTAGATAATTTGGTGCGTGAGGTGCGCTCTAAATTTCAGATCATTTGGACATCTGAGCAGCTCTCGGCAAAAAAGACAAATTTGGGGTGTGTAAAAACGTTTATTGTTCTGATCCAATTTGTCAATGCCTTTCTTCTTCTTAACAATGTTCATGCACAACAATATGAGGGTCTGCAGCTTTTCACTGCCCTTGTCTATGTATTTTACTAAGTAGCTCGTTTGTACTTTTTCTTGCGGCATTGACACTGACATTTAGATTAACCCCTTCCGCTTGCCTATTCGCTAGCTAAAGAGCCTACTTCTGACACTCTATTGCAAATTGGCTTGGCAAGAATAATTAAAGGCAGCAGCAACAAAAGATTCTGTGGGTTCAAACAAGTTAAGCACTAGAGAGTACGGTTCTTAAATGTAATATGTGCTAGTGTCGTTAGTTGTACATCACTACAAACTATGGTTCTTAATACTCCCTCCGTTCTGAATTACTTGTCTTAGATTTGTCTAGATACGGAGGTATCTAGCACTAAAATGAGTCTAGATACATCCGTATCTAGACAAATCCAAGACAACTAATTCGGAACGGAGGGAGTATAAAATATGTGATGTTCGCCAACATATGCAAGATGCACTACTTGGCGGACCAAGTCGACATAAAACAAAGAGCAGATCGACCAAAAAAGGTGATATTCAATAGAAAAGGTCGACTACTGAAAAACTCACTTCTGATGAGGTGGTTCTCCAAGCTCCCGTTTTTATGTTTTGGCAGACTCATGTTGCCATCATCCTGCAGCAAACCAGCCACAGTCAGCACTCAGCACGTCCACTGTCGTCATCACTGACATTAAGAAACTATTAGTAGATGGCATCGGACAGTCTGACAACATCATACAAGTATTTCACACTTGCAGAAACAACACTAAAAAATAAAATGTATCCACTCTTCTTTTGCACCAAGAACGAACACCTATAGCTTGGTGAACTGGAAACATGCATAACAAGCTTGTTCTATCCTTACAACATCATCAAGTGAACCTAGGAATAGAGCACCGGAGAATTTGGCGACACATTACACTGAAACTAGGGAGTTCTCAGCATTCCGACAGTGTTAGTTTACCCTTACAAAATAACATAATGGAAGAAAAAGGAGGATATAGAAGGCCTTCTTAACATCAGTTGCTAGACTGGTTTCACAAACTGAAGTTATACAGATCATCTCCAGCTTGATTTCGCAACAATTGCTAGCAGCTTCGACCGCCACGTCCGCCGATCAGGCCTCTTTGCTTCCAACAAACATGGCTGAGGTATAGGCGCATAGGTTGGAAGCTTTGAGTAGCATGCCACGTAGTGGTAGAACTTGTCATAGACATGCTCATGATCTTGTTCAATGTCATCGAGTTCCTGAAGTTCCCCTGTGCTGATGGTGTATGAACGAAGGTTGTTTGCATGGCAGTCAAAGAGGAACACGACGTCCCTCTCCAAGTCAATAGCAGCAATTTCATACGCGCAATTCCAGCACTGTTGAGCAGCGTCATAGTAAGCAAGGTCATCCCTTCCAAACGCATCACTCATACTAAGACGATACTTCACAGTCCATTTGTAAGGCCCAGAAACATCAAGACTCCAGATCCGAATTGCAAGCCCATCCGCATCTGGCAATGCAAAGTGCAAGGCCCCCAGAGATTGGCCAAAGTAACCTCGGGTGTACATACCCACGGTAAGATTTGAATAAAACTATTGTTATTGATTTGCCGGCCACATAGAGCGGTATATATAAGAGTTTACAAGCCAACCATACCTATTACAATACGACTAGGACTATTACAATACGACTAGGATTAGGTAACTTGAGAGCCAAGTAATAGTCTAACATCCCCCCGCAGTATCAACGGGAGGCTCGATAACGTTGAGACTGGATCGAATATTACAAAAAGATGTAGATGGCAGTCCTTTGGTAAATATATCAGCAAACTGAGCCGTTGAAGGAACATGCAGCACCCGAACTTGTCCAAGAGCCACCTTCTCGCGAACAAAGTGTATATCAATCTCAATATGTTTAGTCCGACGATGTTGAACAGGATTCCCGGACATGTAGACAGCTGATATGTTATCACAATAAACAATGGTAGCATGTGGAAGTGGTCGATGCAACTCGGAGAGCAACTGACGAAGCCAGATCGTATCAGCCACAGCATGTGCAACCGCACGATATTCAGCTTCAGCGGACGAGCGGGAGACGGTTACCTGCCTTTTCGAGGACCAAGAAATCAAATTGTCACCAAGAAAAACACAGAAACCGGATGTAGATCGTCGAGTGTCGGGACAACCAGCCCAGTCTGCATCAGAATACGCGGTGAGAGAGGTGGGGGATGAATTGTTTATGTGGAGACCATGATCCAGAGTACCTTTGAGATACCGAAGGATGCGTTTGATATGATTATAGTGAGGAATTCGAGGATCATGCATATAGAGACAAGCTTGTTGGACAGCAAAAGAGATTTCAGGACGAGTGATGGTAAGATACTGGAGAGCACCGGCAAGACTGCGATAAAGAGTAGGATCAGAGAAAGAATCACCATTGGCTGAAAGTTTGAAACTAGTGTCGACAGGAGTATGGGAAGGATGACAGTCTAGCATACCAGCACGATTGAGAAGATCCAGAATGTATTGACGCTGGGAAAGAAACAGACTAGATGAATCACGAATCACTGCAATACCTAAAAAATGGTGAAGAAGACCAAGATCGGTCATAGAAAACTCAGAACGTAGATGAGTAATAATGCGGTCCAAAAAAGTTTGAGAAGAAGCAGTGAGAATGATATCATCAACATAAAGAAGTAAGTAGGCAATGTCAGAATTATGATGATAGACAAAGAGAGAGGCGTCAGAAAGAGAGGGAATAAAGCCTATGGTTTGAATAAATGAAGAAAAGCGTTGAAACCATGCACGGGGAGCTTGTTTGAGACCATAGAGAGATTTTTGAAGAAGACAAACATGGTTGGGATAGGAAGGGTCTTCAAAACCAAGAGGTTGCTGACAATAGACGGTCTCTTGAAGAGAACCATGAAGAAAGGCATTTTTTACGTCTAATTGGTGAATAGGCCAGGTGGAGGAGACAGCAAGGCTGAGAACAGTGCGTATGGTACTGGGCTTAACTACAGGAGAAAAGGTTTCATCGTAATCAATACCATGCTGTTGGGAATAGCCTCGACATACCCAACGTGCTTTGTAGCGGGAAAGAGTACCATCGGAGTGAAACTTCTGGCGAAACACCCACTTACCAGAGACAATGTTGGTGTTGGAAGGGCGAGGAACAAGCTGCCAGGTATTATTTTCAGTAAGGGCTGAATATTCTTCTTGCATAGCTGCAGCCCAATTAGGATCAAGAAGTGCGGTTTTGTATGATTTGGGAACTTGAGATAGGGAGACGGTGGCATGAAGGTTGAGACGGTCGATGGGTTGACGAAAACCCGATTTGGAACGAGTGCGCATAGAATGATCATTGACTGCTGGGATAGTGGGAACAGCGCGAACGGGAAGAGGAGCTACACTGGTGTCCGGCACAGCGGAAGATGCGGACAATGGAGGGGATGGTGGCGGATCGGCATGAGTGGGTGATGGTGCCGAAGGGGATGATGGCGAATCGACATGAGTGGGTGATGGTGCAGATGGGGAAGGAGGCGGGTCATGGGTGGGAGTCGGCGATGTGTCGAAAAAAGGCAGTGGCATTTGGTTGGTTTGGGGAAGAGGTATTTAGAGAGGCAGTGGCATTTGGTTGGTTTGGGGAAGAGGTATTTAGAGATTGAGACGTCAAGAGAGGTGCATAGAAAGGGAAACGTGTAGGAGGAAGGCTAGGTGTGGATGTAGTGGTGTGTGATGGAGTAGGACGTTGAGCAAATGGAAAGATGTGTTCGGCAAAGGTGACATGCCGAGACACAAGAACCCGACCGGTGTATAAGTCAAGGCAGCGATAGCCTTTGTGCTCATCCGAAAAACCGAGGAGAACACAAGGGAGAGAGCGGGGAGAGAGCTTATGAGCGGAGGTAGCGGAAGTGTTAGGAAAACAGAGACAACCGAAAACACGAATGTCGGAGTAGTTTGGATGGCACAGAAACAGAGAAAAATAGGGGGTGATATTGGGATTGGCTTTGGTAGGACGGATATTGAGAAGATATGTAGCGGTGTGGAGAGCCTCAGCCCAGTATTGGGGTGGCATGGAAGATTGAAGAAGAAGGGTACGGATAATATCATTGATAGTACGAAGAGAACGTTCAGCTTTGCCGTTTTGAGGAGAAGTGTAGGGACAAGAAAAACGGAGAAGAATGCCATGGTTAAGAAAGAAGGTGCGATTTTTAATATTATCAAATTCACGACCATTATCACATTGGATGAAGCGAATAGGGAGGAAGAAGTGCACAGAGACGTATCGCTGAAAATTGAGAAAGAGAGCGTGAACGTCGGATTTGTTGCGTAGAGGAAAGGTCCAGACAAAATGTGTAAAATCATCTAATATGACAAGATAGTATTTAAAACCAGAGACACTAGCAATAGGCGATGTCCAAAGATCACAATGTATTAATTCAAAAGGATAAGTGCTTGAAGAACTAGACGAACTAAAAGGAAGACGCACATGCTTGCCTAATTGACAGGACTCACAAACTGAAGAATCGTGAGAATCTCTATTACAAGGTATGGTAAATTCACTAAGAACAGATGCTAAAACTGCAGGGTTGGGATGCCCTAAACGCCGATGCCAGAGATCGACAGATGCCAGCATGGAGGTTGGAGAAGCGGCAGCAGGAACACCATTGAGAGAGTATAAGTCGCCGGAGCTATTGAACCGCGCGATCTCGACCTTGGTCTGATAATCCTTCACAGATAAGCCAAAGGGGTCAAATTCGACAGAAACAAGATTATCACATGTGAATTGACGAACAGAAATTAAATTTTTGATAAGGGCAGGAGCAACAAGTACATCACGAAGAAGAAGAGGTTTAGTGGTGGAGGGAAGTTGAGCCTGACCAACACAGTAGATGGGGATAGAAGAACCGTCACCGAGGGTGATGGATTTAAAGAGGGGTGAAGTGCAAGAGGAGAGAAACGTACTATTTGCAGACATATGACTAGAAGCACCGGAATCGAAAATCCAATCCGTACCTGTGTTGCCTTGGGCGGCAAAATTATTCATGGCCTGGATGAAGGCGGCTTGGTCCCAGCTTGGCGGTGCAGCAGAGGTCGGTGTTGGCAGCAGAGCCGGCTGGTACGACGGCGAGGGCAGTAGGGCCGGCGATGGAGGCGATGGTAGGAGGGCCGGCTGGTACGACGACGAGGGCAGTAGGGCCGACGGTGGGGTGTAGTAGTGACCTCCGTCAGCATAGTAGGGAGCGCCATATGTTGGAGCAGCATGGTAGGCATGGGCCGGCTGGCGAGGCATGAGGAATCCTGGAGCACCAGTGTGGGGCCGCACGCCGGGCTGCCAGGCACCGGTATAAGCTGGTGGAGCGCCTAGGGGAGCCGGAGCGGACCATGGCATAGGCCAAGCTTGGACGAGCCCCGTCCAGGGATCATGTGGAGGACGCCAAGGCGTAGCTGCTGGTGGCGTACTTGGAGCTGGCGAAGGTGGAGGAGTAGGCGCCGAGCGCGTCGAAGGTGGCCTGTAGATGGGGTTCTTGCCGCGATAATTAGGGCTGGGACGCCAGCCCGGCGGCGGAGCGGACGCTGCCGGGGAGGGAGGCACCGCTGGTGGAGGTGGCGCCGCGGGTGCCGGAGCACGCGGAACGGCGGCGAAGAGCTGAGGGCGAGCGTCCTTGTTGGATTGAGCACGGTCGGCCCACTGGAGGATGGAGCGCACCTCGGCAAAAGTTGGCTGAGGCCGCATCATGGGGATGAAGGAGGCCTGCTTGTCGAACTTTTCGCTGAGCCCGATGAGGAGGATGTTGATGAGCTGCCGATCTTCAACGGGATCACCAAGTTCACGGAGTTCGTCGGCGATGGACCTGAGGCGTTGGCAGTAGACACTGAGAGAGGAGTCGCCTTGCACCGTATTCCTGAGCTCGGTGTGGAGTAGATTGGTGCGAGCATCGACGTTGTCTTGGAACAACTGCTGAAGAGCCACCCAGAGACCGCGGCGGTGGCAGCATCCCGAAAGACAAGGTTGAAGATCTCGGTGGAGACGCGCATGTAGATCCATTGGATGATGGCGAGGTCATCCTTGACCCATTGGGGATCATGGGATTGCGGCACGGCGGTGGCGTCGACATGGGAGCGAAGATTGCAGCGCCCGAGGTGAACTTCAAAGAGGTGGCGCCAATGGTAGTAGTTGTGGGAGTTGAGATCGAGGGTGATGGGGATATAAGGACTAATATCCGAGATTGTATCGGTGAGGGAGAGCACCGGGGGCATAGGTGGTGGTAGTAGAGCTAGGGTAGAGGAGGAGGAAGCTGTGGCGGCGGCGCGGGCGAGGGTAGCGACCCGGCGCTCAAAGTAGCCGGGCGGCGGCAGCGGCGGTGGGGTGGGCGGCGGAGCCATACCCTAGGACCAGGAACTCTCTGATACCATGTAAGATTTGAATAAAACTATTGTTATTGATTTGCCGGCCACATAGAGCGGTATATATAAGAGTTTACAAGCCAACCATACCTATTACAATACGACTAGGATTAGGTAACTTGAGAGCCAAGTAATAGTCTAACAAGAAGGATCATGAGGCAACTTAATAGTTTGACGATTAGGGGGTATGCGAGAACACATTGCCTCAAAGCCGTTCAATACCAAGATCCTCTTCACTGAGTTCTGCGGCACACTAAACAGATATAGTGAACCATCTATGAACAAGTGTGGGTAGCCAATAACAGTGCGAATCCCGGAATTCCACCATGCATCATATACGAGCCATGTGGAAAGGTCAGATGAAAACACCTCGGGTCCACTCAAGAATGAAGATAAGGGATTACGTTTAAAGTTGAAGACGTAGAACTGTGGTGAACATGATGGGTTGAAAGCCAACATAGCTTCAAAAACAGCATGTTCTTGGTAAGGACGAGTATCAGGAAGCCTCGTCCACTCTCGTGTTGCCGGGTTGCACACAATGAAGTGGCAAGTAATTGTACGTCTGCTCCAATCCATGCTCCTACGCATGCAGAGCACTAGGCCATTGCAGCAATCCATAAGCTCGAGTTGCGGATGGTCTGGCAAGAAACTAAGTGCTCCATCAATTTTCTCAACGTTTCGGGGCTGGCTAAGAAGCTTGGTAGCCTTCTTATCGAAGTCTTGGTACTGGCAGAAAAGACCAGTGGGGATTTTCGGCAGCTTCTTGCGGTAGTTTGGATCAGAGGAGAAGGCAAGCCAGGGTTTGCAAACACATTTGAAGCGGCAAAAAGACTTCAGCGGCAGCCGGGAGAGGATTTCCACAATCAGGTCATCAGGTAGCACACTGACTTCCATATGGTCCATTTCTATTATATTATATGGCAGTAGTAGTTCACTAGAAGTGTCTGAAGTGGTAATATCAGAAACAGCTTTCTTTGAACTTGGAAAGAAAGAGACCTGTAATGGAATCAGGTAATTTGATCAAACAAATCAAATTTATAAGGGGAAGAAAAAGATAAATAGACATTTGACAAGCACACATGCAACTTAGGAAGAAAGACAACGCATTTGATGTCGCCGATTGACGTTAATTTTAGTAAGTGAAACTATGCTGTAGTAAGTAAGATCCTCCATCCGCTTGACTAAGCAAAGGTGCAAGGAACGAAATTACGTACCTTAACTAATCGATGCAGCACCAGCAAGTGGCCACTTAGTCCACTAGGGAAGTTGAACCAAGGCGTACCAAAGTGCAGGTAAGCGGTATGGATGGTAGGCGAGGAGTGACTGGTGTGCTCCTCGATGAGGGAGCACCTGAAGCAGAAGGTGAAGGGAGAGAGCAGCAGCTTTCCTGATAGGGGGAGGTGCGCATAGTAGGAACCACAGATTTAATGGTGGTGGTATGCTTAGTAGGAAGAACAGACTTAAGAACTTCTTGGGAGATGGTTGTACGCGTAGTTGGAAGAACAGATTTAAGAATTTGTTCAAAGGTGGCGGTGCACGCGTATTAGGAACAGATTTAAGAACTTGCAACGTGGTGGTAGGCTGGCACGGGGCAAAGGCAAATGAAAAGTGAAAGCAGGGAAAGGCAAATGAAAAGGCAAAGGAAAAGCAGGGCATAGCTAACCAAACTGCAGATAATGACCATTAGTGAGGAACTTTCAACGAGGGTTCCCTTTTATCAGTTAACTAATGTGTGCAGAATAATCTATTGATACACACCCGCCCATGTATGAGATGGTTCCCTTTTTGACATGATAACTTATGGCAAATGGAGCACAGGTTGGATCCTTCAGGTGAAGGTGTCAGGTCTGGTTCCTACTCAGCCACTCGGGCGTTATTGTAGTTTGTTCAGTTGGTCTGTACTATATCCTGTTAATGTCTTTTTTCCGCTTAATAACATTCATGCAGAACATTATATGAGGGTCTGCAGCTTTTCGTTACCCATGTCTATGAATTTTACTGACCAGTAGGTTCTTTGTATATATTTTTTTCTCGCAACACTGACATCGGCATTTGGATGGAGTCCAGAAGAATGTCTTTCTCGCAAATGGAATCCAGATTTTTTTTTTCATAACCAGCGCTACCAACAATTCAAAGGCTTGTCTACATGCATGCAAGCAGGACGTGAGTGCAAATCAAATCAGAGGAGCTCGCTAATTCTCTCGGGCGAAATTCATGTTGGATGGATGACGCACCTGGTCGTCTCCTGGGGAGGAGGCACCATGACACGCTTGCTGGAGGTGTTTCCTGGGTGCGTGTGTGCGTGCTGCTTCTGGAGAAGCAGATCACAACCTGCACCTTTTATGCACACTGGTCGATGGATGGATCACTACTTCACCCACTACTAGCAGTTAGCAGTTGGACACACACGCCTGCACAAACTTTCTGCACACACTTTAGAACGCTACAAGAACACAAGAGAAAAAAAAGGCATGCATGCACTAACGCTGCTACTGCAAAACAAAGCTTGTTTGCTTGTAAAAGTGGTTGCCCACCACAACGTGTAAAGTGCACCGCTCTGATAGATCGACGGACCACAGAAGATCGTCGGCCAGAACAATGCTAATTGCTACATATGTATGCAAGTGAATGGAATGATATATCATGCATTGCTTCACTCTGGCAGGACTGATTTTTCCTTTTATCGACAACTGATGGATGATGGGGTGAGATGGGCTAGATCGAGTATACGAGCGATAGATGCCTGATTGCCTCAATTGTGTCTTCTACATCTAGAGTGATGATTAATGCTTCCAAGGAAGCAACACCTTGACTAGAGTATGGGTCCTAGCTTTAAAACAAGTATAACATGGCAACTGTGGTCAACAAACGTCATTGATATGGGGGAGCTTCAAGGTAAGTGGTTAATTCCTCTATTTAATTAGAGGGTACCACAAACATTGTTCTGAGAATGCGTTGCAGTATATTTCAATGGGATTTGATTGTGTGAAACGTAAATATTTTTACTAAAAATAAGAGAACATAAACTTAAAGTGCATATTGTTTATTGTGTTTGATTGTTATATAGTTGTAGAAATTTCTAGTTCAAATATGTGTTTCATAAACGAGATTTTGGTTTTAAAGATATGTACCATCTAAAATGTCAAAAGAAAATGAAAAGTGATGAAGTTAGAGGAGAGAAGTAAGATATTGTAGGCATGTATATGTTGACTTAAGACATGCATGTGCCAGTCTGGGGAGAGAGAGAGAGAGAGACGAACAATGCACATGCAAAGGGCTCGCATCCACATGGACCAGCGAAAGAAGTAATTCGGGATTCACCATATTCACTCACTCCTCAAACATGACCAATTGGCCACTGGCCTGCGAAGGTAACTTCGCCGAGTTCTCTTTCAGAAGGTGGGCTGGCATGCCTTGCCACGCTACCTACTGTAGCACAAAAGCCTGAGACTACAAAAATATATATATTCTGTAATAGGCCTCTCAGTACTGTTTATCTAGCCTACCAACTGCTATGTCTTGCTTATGGTGAGCACTATTAACAGTGACCATCGAGCGGCCCAGCACAGTAAGGCTTTGGGAGCGTGTTCCTGTGATCGATTTTGGAAGGTTCTAGGAGCTTCCCATCTAGTTTTGGGAAGTTTTCAGGCTGTGTTTTTCTCCCGATGGTTTTCGGAATCTCAAATAGCTATTATCAAAATCAAAACTTTAGAAAACCAACTTGAATATGTCCATATATCCAAATTATAATTTGACAGATTCTGGTTTAACTAGAAGAAGACAAGTTGATGAATCAAGTTGAGGAAAAATCCACACAATTCTAGGACCAAAGTTCCAATTGTTAGTGAAGAAGAAAAGACGCATAAACCAAATGATAGCCTTTTTTATATTAGATAACTAAGTTCATTACTATTCTATTATTTTGATGTGACTAACAATATTCAACAAAGAAGTAGGTAAAATTAGGATACAGTGAGACAGTTCAGAATGCATCATATCTTTTTCTTCATACTTGAACCACACACACAAAAGCTAATTTGTACTTGTACAAAACTAGCATGTTATGAAGAAACATATAAACTAAACAAGTTATTGTCATAGATGACGCCACTAATCTAAATATGCACACTTTATTATAAATAACAACCATTCCGTACAAATAACATCGCCATTGAATTCTGGTGTTATCTCATTATGCAGTCTAGAGCACTCCGAGAGCAGTTAATCCACATATCTATCTAGATACTAAAACATGTTATTTTCCTGGTTCAAGCCTCACATATTCAATAATTTTTTTGAGGAGAAACAACTTTACGAAATCATGAAGTTTAATCGAGAGGCAAGGCAGAACGTTCTTCTCAAAGTAGACAAGCTCGAAGGCGATTCTAGTGTGGTCTCCCACTCCCACGATAGCGACCACTAGTGCTAGATTTTAACGTTGTCAAATTTATACTAAACATTTATACTTATTTATATCAAATAACCATTTTAGTTAAAATAATGTGATAAGTTATAAATACACATTACATTATTCGCGCAATATCTTTTCGATACATTGTGCATTAAGATATATTTGTACAAAATCACTTAGTTCCAAGTAACTAATTAGGGAAAGAAAAGATGTCGCATGGCTTCTCGGCTTAGTTTATTAAATTTACATGAATATAATATATGTGTATCCTTAAGAATCTTGGTAGATATCTCTAACGTGAATGACATATAAAATATCTTGACATCGTTTCAAGGTTATTGTTACTCATGCACAAAAAGAGACGACTCCAGAGTATACAAGGTGTTTACGAAGTGGTCCTCGCCGTCGCTCTCTTAAATTAGGCTTTTGCCCCGCTTTATAATTTTTCTTTGATAAATGGTGAATTTTATTGGCTCAAATGAAGCATCAAGAAGATACAATACGAGCACACACCCGGGCTTTGGATAACCAGGATGTACACAGCCAACCCAACACACACATGCAAAAACACGCCAACAAATAGCAAGGTCACAAGACCAAAAGATATCCACATGCGTGGAAAAAAGAAAAAAAAGCTCCAAAGCGATCATATCATCAATCGACAAACTACAACTGAGACCATATCCTCACCAACCATTGACATCACATGAAGGTCGATGATCTTCAGCAGCAACGCCTTCAGGAAGGAAGTGACACTCAAGTGCCGCAATCACCGGATCCAACCACAAAGGC